>NC_060183.1:86511990-86581990 GCF_021184085.1 Oncorhynchus gorbuscha | reverse complement strand
CTTTCTCTCTCTCTCTCGCTTTGTCTCTCCGTCTCTCTCTCTCTCTCTCTTTGTCTCTCCGTCTCTCTGTCTGTCTCTCTCTCTCTGTGTCTCTCCCTCTCTCTGTCTCTCTGTCTGTCTCTCCATCTCTCTTTCTGTCTCTCTCTCTCTGTGTCTCTCCGTCTCTCTGTCTGTCTCTCTCTCTTTGTCTCTCCGTCTCTCTTTCTCTCTCTCTCTTTGTCTCTCTGTCTCTCTGTCTGTCTCTCTCTGTGTCTCTCTGTCTCTCTCTTTCTCTCTTTGTCTCTCTCTCTTTCTCTCTCTTTGTCTCTCTCTCTTTGTCTCTCCGTCTCTCCGTCTCTCTCTCTCTCTCTCTGTCTCTCCGTCTCTCTCTCTCTCTCTCTCTCTCTCTCTCTCTCTCTCTCTCTCTCTCTCTCTCTCTCTCTTTGTCTCTCCGTCTCTCTGTCTGTCTCTCTCTGTGTCTCTCCCTCTCTCTGTCTCTCTGTCTGTCTCTCCATCTCTCTTTCTATCTCTCTCTCTCTGTGTCTCTCCGTCTCTCTGTCTGTCTCTCTCTGTGTCTCTCCGTCTCTCTGTCTGTCTTTCTCTTTGTCTCTCCGTCTCTCTTTGTCTCTCTCTCTCTCTGTTTGTCTCTCCGTCTCTCTGTCTGTCTCTCGCTCTCTCTGTCTCTCTGTCTGTCTCTCCATCTCTCTTTCTATCTCTCTCTCTCTGTGCCTCTCCGTCTCTCTGTCTGTCTCTCTCTGTGCCTCTCCGTCTCTCTGTCTGTCTCTCTCTGTGTCTCTCCGTCTCTCTGTCTGTCTCTCTCTCTGTCTCTCCGTCTCTCTGTCTGTGTCTCTCTGTCTCTCTGTCTGTCTCTCTCTTTTTCTCTCTGCCTGTCTGTCTCTCCGTCTCTCTTTCGATGTCTCTCTCTCTGTGTCTCTCCGTCTCTCTTTCGATCTCTCTCTCTCTGTGTCTCTCCGTCTCTCTGTCTCTCTCTCTCTGTGTCTCTCCGTCTCTTTGTCTGTCTCTCTCTGTGCCTCTCCGTCTCTCTGTCTTTCTGTCTGTCTCTCTCTCTCTTTGTCTCTCTCTCTCTGTGTCTCTTTGTCTCTCTCTCAATTCAATTCAAGGGGCTTTATTGGCATGGGAAACGTGTTAACATTGCCAAAGCAAGTGAGGTAGATAATATACCAAAGTTGAAATAAACAATCAGAATTAACAGTAAACATTACACATACAGAAGTTCCAAAACAATAAAGACATTACAAATGTCATATTATATATGTATATATATATATACAGTGTTGTAACGATGCACAAATGCACAAGGGAAAATAAATAAGCATAAATATGGGTTGTATTTACAATGGTGTTTGTTCTTCCCTGGTTGCCCTTTTCTTGTGGCAACAGGTCACAAATGTTGCTGCTGTGATGTCACATTGTGGTATTTCACCCAGTAGATATGGGAGTTTATCAAAATTGGGTTTGTTTTCAAATTCTTTGTGGATCTGTGTAATCTGAGGGAAATATGTCTCTCTAATATGGTCATACATTGGATCTCTCTGTCTCTCTGTCTCTATCTCTCTCTGTCTCTATATCTCTCTGTCTCTCTGTCTCTATCTCTCTCTGTCTCTATCTCTCTCTGTCTCTCTCTCTTTCTGTCTCTCTGTCTATGTCTCTATCACCTCTCTGTCTCTATCTGCCTCTCTGTTCTGTCTGAGTTTGGGGCTACACTTCACCAGACAACTCACTGACACCCTCTCTCAGCAGGTGGTCTCCTAGCAACCTCATTGATGTTGTGCAGACAATATTTCACATTAGAATAATCATTTAGAGAACAACTAGGTCCTCTGAACGCTGTTGTTGTCTGAAAGGATATCTCTCCATTAATCACCACATCCCACTATATTGGCCAATCCACACTGTGAGCCTCATTACCCACCACTACCACCCACTATATTGGCCAATCCACACTGTGAGCCTCATTAATCACCACTACAACCCACTATATTGGCCAATCCACACCGTGAGCCTCATTAATCACCACTACAACCCACTATATTGGCCAATACACACTGTGAGCCTCATTACCCACCACTACCACCCACTATATTGGCCAATCCACACTGTGAGCCTCATTACCCACCACTACCACCCACTATATTGGCCAATCCACACTGTGAGCCTCATTACCCACCACTACCACCCACTATAATTGCCAATACACACTGTGAGCCTCATTACCCACCACTACCACCCACTATATTGGCCAATCCACACTGTGAGCCTCATTACCCACCACTACCACCCACTTTAATGGTCAACCCAGACTGTGAGCCTCATTACCCACCACTACCACCCACTTTAATGGTCAACCCACACTGTGAGCCTCATTACCCACCACTACCACTCACTTTAATAGTCAACCCACACTACAACATACACTCTGAGCCTCATTAACCACCACTACCACCCACGTTAATGGTCAACCCACACTACAACATACACTCTGAGCCTCATTAACCACCACTACCACCCACTTTAATGGTCAACCCACACTACAACATACACTCTGAGCCTCATTAACCACCACTACCACCCACTTTAATGGTCAACCCACACTACAACATACACTCTGAGCCTCATTAACCACCACTACCACCCACTGTAATGGTCAACCCACACTACAACATACACTCTGAGCCTCATTAACCACCACTACCACCCACTGTAATGGTCAACCCACACTACCTCTATAGCAGTCAATTCTGAAATGTTCATCCCTAACTGCAACATTTTCAGACAAGATAGAACGGCCAAATGGACGGTGTTGCAATCTACTGCAAAGATAGCCTGCAGAGTTCTGTCCTACTATCCAGGTCTGTACCCAAACAATTTGAACTTCTACTTTTATAAATCCACCTCTCTAAAAACAAGTCTCTCACCGTTGCCACTTGCTATAGACCCCTCTGCGCCCATGCGGTGCTCTGGACACCATATGTGAACTGTTTGCCCCCCATCTATCTTCAGAGCTCGTGCTGCTAGGTGACCTAAACTGGAACATGCTTAACACCCCAGCCATCCTACAATCTAAGCTTGATGCCCTCAATCTCACACAAATTATCAATGAACCTACCAGGTACCTCCCCAAAGCCATAAACACGGGCACCATCATGTATATCATCCTAACCAACTTGCCCTCTAAATACACCTCTGCTGTCTTCAACCAAGATCTCAGCGATCACTGCCTCATTGCCTGCATCCGTAATGGGTCAGCGGTCAAACGACCTCCACTCATCACTGTAAAACGCTCCCTGAAACACTTCAGCAAGCAGGCCTTTCTAATCAACCTGGCCGGGGTATCCTGGAAGGATATTGCTCTCATCCCATCAGTAGAGGATGCCTGGTTATTCTTTAAAAGTACCTTCCTCACCATCTTAAATAAATATGCCCCATTCAAGACATTTAGAACCAGGAACATATATAGCCCATGGTTCTCTCCAGACCCGACTGCCCTTAACCAACACAAAAACATCCTATGGCGTTCTGCATTAGCATCGAACAGCCCCCGCGATATGCAGCTGTTCAGGGAAGCTAGAAACCGTTATACACAGGCAGTTAGAAAAGCCAAGGCTAGCTTTTTCAAGCAAAAATTTGCTTCCTTGCAACACAAACTCAAAAAAGTTCTGAGACACTATAAAGTCCATGGAGAATAAGAACACCTCCTCCCAGCTGCCCACTGCACTGAGGCTAGGAAACACTGTCACCACCGATAAATCCACTATAATTGAGAATTTCAATAAGCATTTTTCTACGGCTGGCCATGCTTTCCACCTGGATACCCCTACCCCGGTCAACTGCACTGGACCCCCCAACAGCAACTTGCCCAAACCTCCCCGAATTCTCCTTCACCCAAATCCAGACAGCTGATGTTCTGAAAGAGCTGCAAAATTTGGATCCCTACAATCAGCCGGGCTAGACAATCTGGACCATTTCTTTCTAAAATGATCTGCCGAAATTGTTGCAACCCCTATTACTAGCCTGGTCAACCTCTCTTTCGTGTTGTCTGAGATTCCCAAAGATTGGAAAGCAGCTGTGATCATCCCCCTCTTCGAAGGGGGTGACACTCTAGAACCAAACTGCTTCAGACCTATATGCATCATACCATATATATCATATAGAGTTTCTGATCCACCTCAACACAGACGACACCATTCTGTATACTTCTGGCCCTTCTTTGGACACTGTGTTAACAACCCTCCAGGCGAGCTTCAATGCCATACAACTCTCCTTCCGTGGCCTCCAATTGCTCTTAAATACAAGTAAAACTAAATGAATGCTCTTCAACCGATCGCTGCCTGCATCTGCCCGCCAGTTCAACATCACTACTCTGGACGGCTCTGACTTAGAATATGTGGACAACTACAAATACCTAGGAGGCTTTTTAGACTGTAAACTCTCCTTCAAGACTCACATCAAACATATCCAATCCAAAGTTAAATCTAGAATTGGCTTCCTATTTCGCAACAAAGCATCCTTTACGCATGCTGCCAAACATACTCTTGTAAAACTGACCATCCTACCAATCCTTGACTTCGGCGATGTCATTTACAAAATAACCTTCAATACCCTACTGAACAAATTGGATGCATTCTATCACAGTGCCATCCGTTTTGTTACCAAAGCCCCATATACTACCCACCATTGCGACCTGTACGCTCTCGTTGGCTGGCCCTCGCTTCATACTCGTCGCCAAACCCACTGGCTCCAGGTCATCTACAAGACCCTGCTAGGTAAAGTCCCCCCTTATCTCAGCTCGCTGGTCACAATAGCATCTCCCACCTGTAGCACACGCTCCAGCAGGTATATCTCTCTGGTCACCCCCAAAACCAATTCTTCCTTTGGCCGCCTCTCCTTCCAGTTCTCTGCTGCCAATGACTGGAACGAACTACAAAAATCTCTGAAACTGGAAACACTTATCTCCCTCACTAGCTTTAAGCACCAACTGTCAGAGCAGCTCACAGATTACTGCACCTGTACATAGCCCACCTATAATTAAGACCAAACAACTACCTCTTTCCCAACTGTATTTATTTATTTATTTTGCTCCTTTGCACCCAATTATTTCTATTTCTACTTTGCACATTCTTCCACTGCAAATCTACCATTCCAGTGTTTTACTTGCTATATTGTATTTACTTCGCCACCATGGCCTTTTTTTGCCTTTACCTCCCTTCTCACCTCATTTGCTCACATTGTATATAGACTTCTTTTCTATTGTGTTATTGACTGTACGTTTGTTTATTCCATGTGTAACTCTGTGTTGTTGTTTGTGTCGAACTGCTTTGCTTTATCTTGGCCAGGTCGCAATTGTAAATGAGAACTTGTTCTCAACTAGCCTACCTGGTTAAATAAAGGTGTTCTCAACTAGCCTAGCTGGTTAAATAAAGGTGTTCTCAACTAGCCTAGCTGGTTAAATAAAGGTGTTCTCAACTAGCCTACCTGGTTAAATAAAGGTGTTCTCAACTGACCTACCTGGTTAAATAAAGGTGTTCTCAACTAGCCTAGCTGGTTAAATAAAGGTGTTCTCAACTAGCCTAGCTGGTTAAATAAAGGTGTTCTCAACTAGCCTACCTGGTTAAATAAAGGTGTTCTCAACTAGTCTACCTGGTTAAATAAAGGTGTTCTCAACTAGCCTAGCTGGTTAAATAAAGGTGTTCTCAACTAGCCTACCTGGTTAAATAAAGGTGAAATAAAATAAATAAAAAATAAATAACAGCCCACACTCTGAGCCTCATAATTAACGACCACTACCACCCACTATAATGACACAAACTCTGTCTCCTATAGAGATCTGAGAAAGCCCTTCAGCACCCTGGTTCAGAGGCCCTTAGATACTGACAACACCAAAATCACCATGGCTGAATTTTGTTTTGGAAAACAGTTGCAGTGTGAAGGAAGTTTTCAAAACTTCAACTCCTTCTGTAATATAAGACATCTCCTTTTGTAACATAAGTCAACATCTCCTTCACTAACATAATAAGACAGCATCTCCTTCTCCAAATAATAAGACAACATCTCCTTCTCTAACATAACAAGACACTATCTCCTTCTCTAACATAATAAGACATCTCCTTCTCCAAATAATAAGACAACACCTCCTTCTCTAACATAATAAGACACCACCTCCTTCTCTAACATAATAAGACACCATCTCCTTCTCCAACATAATAAGACACCATCTCCTTCTCCAACATAATAAGACATCTCCTTCTCTAACATAACAAGACAACACCTCCTTCTCTAACATAATAAGATAACATGTCCTTCTCTAACATAATAAGACACCATCTCCTTCTCCAACATAATAAGACATCTCCTTCTCTAACATAACAAGACAACACCTCCTTCTCTAACATAATAAGATAACATGTCCTTCTCTAACATAATAAGACACCATCTCCTTCTCCAACACAATAAGACATCTCCTTCTCTAACATAACAAGACAACACCTCCTTCTCTAACATAATAAGACAACATCTCCTTCTCCAACATAATAAGACATCTCCTTCTCTAACATAACAAGACAACACCTCCTTCTCTAACATAATAAGACAACATCTCCTTCTCCAACATAATAAGACATCTCCTTCTCTAACATAACAAGACACCATCTTCTTTATTTAACATAATAAGACATCTCCTTCTCCAAATAATAAGACAACACCTCCTTCTCTAACATAATATGACACCACCTCCTTCTCTAACATAATAAGACACCATCTCTCTGTCATCTTCCCCCTCTGTTGTTCTCTCTCCTCTCTCTCCTCTCAGACACAACCAGGAGTCCCTAGAAGTAACAAGGGATGTGGTCCATAAGAACCGCTGCCACGTTCTGTTCCCTGAGGTGTTCAGTAGCTACCCCTACAGAGTCAACGTTACAGCTGTCAATGCCCTGGGAAAAGCCTCCACCACCATCACCTTTGAAGAGATCAACATAGGTACGTAGACCATGGTTGTTTTTGTTGTATCACAGGCTGTCTCTCTCTCTCCTGTCCTATCAGGCTGTGTCGACCTTGATGTCAACTCACCTCACCTGCCAAATATCATTCAGAACAACCTGTCCTATCAGGCTGTGTCGACCTTGATGTCAGCTCACCTCACCTGCCAAATATCATTCAGAACAACCTGTCCTATCAGGCTGTGTCGACCTTGATGTCAACTCCCAGCCAAATATCACTCAGAACAACCTGTCCTATCAGGCTGTGTCGACCTTGATGTCAACTCACCAGCCAAATATCACTCAGAACAACCTGTCCTATCAGGCTGTGTCAACCTTGATGTCAACTCACCAGCCAAATATCACTCAGAACAACCTGTCCTATCAGGCTGTGTCGACCTTGATGTCAACTCACCTCACCTGCCAAATATCATTCAGAACAACATGTCCTATAAGGCTGTGTCAACCTTGATGTCAGCTCACCTCACCTGCCAAATATCACTCAGAACAACCTGTCCTATCAGGCTGTGTCGACCTTGATGTCAGCTCACCTCACCTGCCAAATATCACTCAGAACAACCTGTCCTATCAGGCTGTGTCGACCTTGATGTCAGCTCACCTCACCTGCCAAATATCACTCAGAACAACCTGTCCTATCAGGCTGTGTCAACCTTGATGTCAGCTCACCTCACCTGCCAAATATCATTCAGAACAACCTGTCCTATCAGGCTGTGTCAACCTTGATGTCAGCTCACCTCACCTGCCAAATATCACTCAGAACAACCTGTCCTATCAGGCTGTGTCGACCTTGATGTCAACTCACCTCACCTGCCAAATATCATTCAGAACAACATGTCCTATAAGGCTGTGTCAACCTTGATGTCAGCTCACCTCACCTGCCAAATATCACTCAGAACAACCTGTCCTATCAGGCTGTGTCAACCTTGATGTCAACTCTTCTCACCTGCCAAATATCACTCAGAACAACCTGTCCTATCAGGCTGTGTCAACCTTGATGTCAGCTCACCTCACCAACCAAATATCACTCAGAACAACCTGTCCTATCAGGCTGTGTCAACCTTCACATCACAGCAGTCATTGTTTATTTTATAGCCAACTCTCTACAACAGCAACCTGCAGGCAGCCTAATTATATTTTATTTAAACTCATTAGGACAGACGACATAAGTTTGTTAGGACAGACAACATATGTCAGTCATCATTAATAGTCATTATTCCGTAGGTAAATATTTTCTGAAACAGGCTGAAGGATCTAATATTCAACCCTCCCTGTATTGACACAATGTCTACGTCCCAAATGGCTCCCTATTCCCTATAGTTTGCACTCCTTTTGGCAAAGACCCACAGGGAATAGGGAGCCATTTGGGCCAGACCCAGAGGTCTGGAAGGGATGAGAGAGCCAAGCCTACAGTATGGGTTCGTAGCTTCAACCCCCGCAGCACACAAGCACAAACTGATTAATGGACTGGTGTATTTCTATATTTTTTTTATCTTGCTTTGTCTGCTCTTTTCAGTATTATGTCTATCTCTGATCAGCTACCCAGGAAAGGGCTGAAAACAGCCCATGTTAATATATGTAGCCTTAGAAATAAGGTTCATGAAATGATAATTCCTTTGATGATACATCAGTAGCAATACAAGGATATAAAGTGACAGGAATGCTTTTACATTTTTTCTTTATTTTACCTTTATTTAACCAGGCAAGTCAGTTAAGAACAAATTCTTATTTTCAATGACGGCCTGGGAACAGTGGGTTAACTGCCTGTTCAGGGGCAGAACGACAGATTTGTACCTTGTCAGCTCGGGGGTTTGAACTTGCAACCTTCCGGTTACTAGTCTAATGCTCTAACCACTAGGCTACCCTGCACCTCTACACTCTAACCACTAGGCTACCCTGCCGCCTCTACACTCTAACCACTAGGCTACCCTGCCACCTCTACACTCTAACCACTAGGCTACCCTGCCACCTCTACACTCTAACCACTAGGCTACCCTGCCGCCTCTACACTCTAACCACTAGGCTACCCTGCCACCTCTACACTCTAACCATTAGGCTACCCTGCCGCCTCTACACTCTAACCACTAGGCTACCCTGCTGCCTCTACACTCTAACCACTAGGCTACCCTGCCGACCCTACACTCTAACCACTAGGCTACCTGCCGCCTCTACACTCTAACCACTAGGCTACCCTGCCGCCTCTACACTCTAACCACTAGGCTACCCTGCCTCCTCTACACTCTAACCACTAGGCCACCCTGCCTCCTCTACACTCTAACCACTAGGCTACCTGCCACCTCTACACTCTAACCACTAGGCCACCCTGCCTCCTCTACACTCTAACCACTAGGCTACCTGCCTCCTCTACACTCTAACCACTAGGCCACCCTGCCTCCTCTACACTCTAACCACTAGGCTACCTGCCGCCTCTACACTCTAACCACTAGGCTAACCTGCCACCTCTACTCTCTAACCACTAGGCTAACCTGCCACCTCTACACTCTAACCACTAGGCTAACCTGCCACCTCTACTCTCTAACCACTAGGCTAACCTGCCACCTCTACTCTCTAACCACTAGGCTAACCTGCCACCTCTACTCTCTAACCACTAGGCTAACCTGCCACCTCTACTCTCTAACCACTAGGCTAACCTGCCACCTCTACTCTCTAACCACTAGGCTAACCTGCCACCTCTACTCTCTAACCACTAGGCTAACCTGCCACCTCTACTCTCTAACCACTGGGCTAACCTGCCTCCTCTACTCTCTAACCACTGGGCTACCCTGCCGCCCGGGGGAGGTGTTGCTGTATATATTCAGAGCCATATCCCTGTAATGCTTAGTGGAGATCTTATGTTAAGTGTTATTGATGTGTTGTGGTTGCAGGTTCACTAGGTACATCTGAAGGAAACAGACGATGAATAGAGGGACATGTGAAGGAAACAGATGTTGAATAGAGGGACATGTGAATGAAGGAAACAGATGTTGAATAGAGGGACATGTGAAGGAAGGAAACAGATGTTGAATAGAGGGACATGTGAAGGAAGGAAACAGATGTTGAACAGAGGGACATGTGAAGGAAACAGATGTTGAACAGAGGGACATGTGAAGGAAACAGATGTTGAATAGAGGGACATGTGAAGGAAGGAAACAGATGTTGAACAGAGGGACATGTGAAGGAAACAGATGTTGAACAGAGGGACATGTGAAGGAAGGAAACAGATGTTGAATAGAGGGACATGTGAAGGAAGGAAACAGATGATGAATAGAGGGACATGTGAAGGAAGGAAACAGATGTTGAACAGAGGGACATGTGAAGGAAGGAAACAGATGTTGAACAGAGGGACATGTGAAGGAAACAGATGTTGAACAGAGGGACATGTGAAGGAAGGAAACAGATGATGAATAGAGGGACATGTGAAGGAAACAGATGTTGAACAGAGGGACATGTGAAGGAAACAGATGTTGAACAGAGGGACATGTGAAGGAAGGAAACATATGATGAATAGAGGGACATGTGAAGGAAGGAAACAGATGATGAATAGAGGGACATGTGAAGGAAACAGATGTTGAACAGAGGGACATGTGAAGGAAGGAAACAGATGTTGAATAGAGGGACATGTGAAGGAAGGAAACAGATGTTGAATAGAGGGACATGTGAAGGAAACAGATGTTGAATAGAGGGACATGTGAAGGAAACAGATGATGAACAGAGGGACATGTGAAGAAAACAGATGTTGAACAGAGGGACATGTGAAGGAAACAGATGAACAGAGGGACATGTGAAGGAAACAGATGTTGAATAGATGGACATGTGAAGGAAGGAAACAGATGATGAACAGAGGGACATGTGAAGGAAGGAAACAGATGATGAATAGAGGGACATGTGAAGGAAGGAAACAGATGATGAATAGAGGGACATGTGAAGGAAGGAAACAGATGATGAATAGAGGGACATGTGAAGGAAACAGATGATGAACAGAGGGTCATGTGAATGAAGGAAACAGATGATGAACAGAGGGACATGTGAAGGAAGGAAACAGATGTTGAACAGAGGGACATGTGAAGGAAACAGATGTTGAATAGAGGGACATGTGAAGGAAGGAAACAGATGAACAGAGGGACATGTGAAGGAAGGAAACAGATGTTGAACAGAGGGACATGTGAAGGAAACAGATGAACAGAGGGACATGTGAAGGAAACAGATGTTGAATAGATGGACATGTGAAGGAAGGAAACAGATGTTGAATAGAGGGACATGTGAAGGAAACAGATGTTGAATAGAGGGACATGTGAAGGAAGGAAACAGATGAACAGAGGGACATGTGAAGGAAGGAAACAGATGTTGAACAGAGGGACATGTGAAGGAAACAGATGAACAGAGGGACATGTGAAGGAAACAGATGTTGAATAGATGGACATGTGAAGGAAGGAAACAGATGATGAATAGAGGGACATGTGAAGGAAACAGATGTTGAATAGATGGACATCTGAAGGAAGGAAACAGATGATGAATAGAGGGACATGTGAAGGAAACAGATGTTGAATAGATGGACATGTGAAGGAAGGAAACAGATGATGAATAGAGGGACATGTGAAGGAAACAGATGATGAACAGAGGGACATGTGAAGGAAACAGATGTTGAATAGAGGGACATGTGGCGCTCCGGTACCGCTTGCCCTGCGGTAGCAGAGAGAACCATCTGTGGCTAGGGTCGCTGGAGTCTTTGGCCATTTATATGGCCTTCCTGTGACACCGGCTGGTGTAGAGGTCCTGGATGGCAGAAGCTTGGCCCAGTGATGTAATGGGCCGTACACATTACCCACTGTAGCTCCTGGAGGTTGTAGGTCGAGCAGTTGCCATACCAAGCAGCATGCTCTCAATTTAAGCTCTCTGCCAACATCAGATATGTCTATGTCCTGGGAAATGTTCGCATTAGCCTACGTTAGCTCAAAATTCACGGATCCGCCCCTTTTTTTTCAATTGTCGCCTAAAATGACATTCCCAAATTTAACTGCCTGCAGCTCAGGCCCTGAATCAAGGATATGCAAATTCTTGGTACAATTTGAAAGGAAACACTTTTAAGATTGTGGAAATGTGAAAGAAATTTAGGAGAAAATATCACATTATATCTGATAAAAGATAATACAAAGAAAAATAAAACATTATTTTGTATTTGTTTTGTACCGTCTTTGAAATGCAAGACAAAGGCCATAATGTATTATTCCAGCCCAGCAATTTAGATTGTGGCCACTAGATGGCAGCAATGTATGTGCAAAGTTTTAGACTGATCCCAATCAATCATTGTATTTCTGTTTAAAAAATTGTATCAATACTGCCCAAATGTGCCTGATTTGTTTATAAATAACTTTTCATGTTCAAAATGGTGCTCTCTCTCAAACAATAGCATGGTATTTACATTTACATTTAAGTCATTTAGCAGACGCTGGTATTATTTCAATGTAATAGCTACTGTAAATTGGATAAGTCTTACTCACATCGGCTACTGCGAGCGTGATCACAGAGTCATCAGGAACAGCTGGTGCTCTCATGCATGCTTCAGTGTTGTTTACCTCAAAGAATGCATAGAAGTAATTGAACTTGTCTGGTAGGCTCGTGTTACTGGGCAGCTCAGGGCTGGAGTCAGTGTAGTAAGATTCAATCTTAGTCCTGCATTAATGCTTTGGATTGTTTGATGGTTTGTTTGAGGGCATAGCGAGATTTCTTATAAGCGTCTGGGTTAGAGTCCCGCTCCTTGAAAGTGGCAGCTCTATGCTTTAGCTCAGCACAGATGTTGGCTGTAATCCACGGCTTCTGGTTTGTGTATGTACGTACGGTCAATGTGGAGACAACGTCATTGATGCAGCCAGTGACTGATATGGTGTATTCCTCAATGCAATCGGAAGAATCCGGGAACATATTCCAGTCTGTGCTAACAAAACAGTCCTGTAGCTTAGCATTTGCATCATCTGACCACTTCCGTATTGAGCGAGTCACTAGTACTTCCTGCTTTAGTAGGCATCAGGAGGATAGAATTATGGTCAGATTTGCCAAATGGAGGGCAAGGGAGAGCTTTGTACGTGTCTCTGTGTGTGGAATAAAGGTGGTCTAGTGTTTTTTCCCCTCTGATTGCACATGTAACATGCTGGTAGAAGTATAACTGATTTAAGTCCCCGGCCACTAGGAGCTCGGCCTCTGGATAAGCATTTTCTCTTGTTTGATTGAGTTTGATTGATAAGCAATCACATTTATTTATGAAGCCCTTTTTAAATCAGCTGATGTCACAAAAAGCTATACAGAAACCCAGCCTAAAACCCCAAACAGCAAGCAATGCAGATGTAGAAGCTTGGTTGACTTAAATAGCTTGTTGAGTGTGGTCTTAGTGCCAGCATCGGGTTGTGGTGGTAAATAGACAGCTACGAAATATATAGATGAAATTTCGTTATAAATAATGTGGTCTACAGTTTATCATGAGACACTTCCTCAGGCGAGCAAAACGTTAATAAATTGTCCGTAATATTAGATTTCTCACACCAGCTGTTGTTGACAAATAGACACAGACCTCCACCCCTTGTTTTACAAGAGGCATCTGTTCTATCTTGCCGATGCATGGAAAACCCAGCCAACTGTATATTATCTATGTTGTCGTTCAGCCGCAACTCTGTGAAACATAAGATATTACAGTTTTTAAATATCCCGTTGGTAAGATAGTCTTGAACGAAGCTCATCCAGTTTATTCTCCAGTGATTGCACGTTGGCCAATAAGGCGGATGGTAGAGGCGGGTTACCCAATCACCGATGAATTCTCACAAGGTACCTGGACCTGGGTCCCCTGTATCGTTGTCTTTTCTTTATGCTAATGACAATGATTTGGGCCTGGTCCGGTATCAGCAGTAAATCCTTTGCCTCCGGACACGTTAAAGAAAAACTCTTTGTCCAGTTCGAGGTGAGTAATCGCTTTTCTGACATCCAGAAGCTCTTTTCAGTTGTAATAAATGGTGGCAGAAACATTGTGTACAAAATAAGTTACAACGCAAAAGCAAAAAAATGCTAAAGAAAACCGCAAAAAAACACAACACAGTTGGTTAGGAGCCCGTAAAACGGTAGCCATCACCTCCGGCACCAATGTTTCAGCTATCAGCCCATCATCTGAATGTTTCAGCTATCAGCACATCACCTGCATTTTTCAGATACCAGAGCATTGTCTTACGGTTTCAACTATCAGCCCATCAGCTGAATGTTTCAGCTATCAGCCAATCACCTGCATGTTTCAGCTACCAGCCCATCATCTGAATGTTTCAGCTACCAGCCCATTGTCTGAATGTTTCAGATATCAGCCCATTGTCTGAATGTTTCAGCTATCAGCCCATCGTCTGAATGTTTCAGCTATCAGTCCATCATCTGAATGTTTCAGATATCAGAGCATTGTCATACGGTTTCAGCTATCAGCCCATCAGCTGAATGTTTCAGCTATCAGCCCATCATCTGAATGTTTCAGCTATCAGCCCATCATCTGGATGTTTCAGCTATCACCCCATCATCTGAATGTTTCAGCTATCAGTCCATCATCTGGAGGTTTCAGCTATCACCCCATCATCTGGAGGTTTCAGCTATCAGGCCATCATCTGGAGGTTTCAGCTATCAGCCAGTCATCTGGAGGTTTCAGCTATCAGCCAGTCATCTGAATGTTTCAGCTATCAGCCCATCACCTGCATGTTTCAGCTATCAGTCCATCATCTGGAGTTTTCAGCTATCAGCCAGTCATCTGCAAGTTTCAGCTATCAAATCCACACTGGAGTTGCATGCCTAGAAAACATTGAATGTTCCTGAGTGGCCTAGTTACAGTTTTAACTTAAACTTCTCTAGGATAGATGAAAAGCATGCCCAAATTCAACTGCCTGCAACTCATCCCCAGAAGATGAGATATGCATATTAATAGTAGATATCGATAGAAAAAACTCTGAAGTTTCTAAAACTGTTTGAATCATATCTGTGAGTATTACATAACTTATGTAGCAGGCGAAACCCAGAGGACAAACCATTCAGATTTCTTTTTTTTTAGGTCACTCTCTTTTCAATTGGTTTTCATTGGGGATCCAGATTTCGAAGGGACTTGCTTGCAGTTCCTACCTTCCACTGGATGTCACCAGTCTTTAGAAATTCATTGAGGTTTTTCCTTTGTGTAATGAAGAAGAAGCCCTGTTCAAAACGATGGTCACGTCATGTGTACTGTTTGATAGAGGCGCATGACTAGAAAGCAGTTTGCTGTCTTCCTGTATTGAACACAGAACATTCCATCTTCAATTTTATTGATTCTTTATTTTAAAAAATACCTAAAGTTGTATTACAAAGGTAGTTTGAAATGTTTTGGCAAAGTTTACAGGTAACTTTTGAGATATTTTGTCATCAAGTTGCGCAAGTTGGAACCGGTGTTTTTCTGGATCAAACGCGCCAAATAAATGGACATTTTGGATATATATGGACGGAATTAATCGAACAAAAGGACCATTTGTGATGTTTATGGGACATATTGGAGAGCCAACAGAAGAAGCTCAAAGGTAAGGCATGATTTATATTTTTATTTCTGCGTTTTGTGTCGCGCCTTCAGGGTTGAAATATGGTTTCTCTCTTTGTTTACAGGGGTGCTATCCTCAGATAATAGCATTGTTTGCTTTCGCCGAAAAGCCTTTTTTAAATCTGACATGTTGGCTGGATTTACAACACGTGTAACTTTAATTTGGTATCTTACATGTGTGATTTCACATGAAGAAGGACCAAAGCACCACACGGTAAACGGTATCCTCTCTAGCTCTGTAACGATCATCTGTTGAAGAAGAACCAAAGCACCGCGTGGTAAACGGTATCCTCTCTAGCTCTGTAACGATCGTCTGTTGAAGAAGAACCAAAGCACCGCGTGGTAAACGGTATCCTCTCTAGGTCTGTAACGATCGTCTGTTGAAGAAGGACCAAAGCACCGCGTGGTAAAGGGTATCCTCTCTCGGTCATACTTTTATTTCCATAAGTATGGTTCCCAATCAGAGACAACGATAGACAGCTGTCCCTGATTGAGAACCATACCTGGCCAAAACAAAGAAATACAAAAACATAGAAAAGGGAACAGAATGCCACCCAAATCACACCCTGACCAAACCAAAATATAGACATAAAAAGCTCTAAGGTCAGAGTGTGACAAGTAATGACTCAGGGGTCTGAATACTTATGTAAATTAGATGTTTCTGTATTTAATTTCCAATAAATTAGCAACATTTTCTACAAGCATTTTCACTTCATTATGGGGTATTGTGTGTAGAACAAGGTGTTCCTAATGTTTGGTATAATCAGTGTATACTGTAGGTAGACAACAGGATAAATAATAGACAGTAACAGCAGTATACTGTAGGTAGGGGTAAAGGATAGATAATAGACAGTAACAGCAGTATACTGTAGTTAGTGATAAAGGATAGATAATAGACAGTAACAGCAGTATACTGCAGGTAGGGTAAAGGATAGATAATAGACAGTAACAGCAGTATACTGTAGGTAGGGGTAAAGGATAGATAATAGACAGTAACAGCAGTATACTGTAGGTAGGGGTAAAGGATAGATAATAGACACTAACAGCAGTATACTGTAGGTAGGGGTAAAGGATAGATAATAGACACTAACAGCAGTATACTGTAGGTAGGGGTAAAGGATAGATAATAGACAGTAACAGGAGTATACTGTAGGTAGGGGTAAAGGATAGATAATAGACAGTAACAGGAGTATAATGTAGGTAGGGGTAAAGGATAGATAATAGACAGTAACAGCAGTATACTGTAGGTAGGGGTAAAGGATAGATAATAGACACTAACAGCAGTATACTGTAGGTAGGGGTAAAGGATAGATAATAGACAGTAACAGGAGTATACTGTAGGTAGGGGTAAAGGATAGATAATAGACAGTAACAGCAGTATACTGTAGGTAGGGGTAAAGGATAGATAATAGACACTAACAGCAGTATACTGTAGGTAGGGGTAAAGGATAGATAATAGACAGTAACAGGAGTATACTGTAGGTAGGGGTAAAGGATAGATAATAGACACTAACAGCAGTATACTGTAGGTAGGGGTAAAGGATAGATAATAGACAGTAACAGGAGTATACTGTAGGTAGGGGTAAAGGATAGATAATAGACAGTAACAGGAGTATACTGTAGGTAGGGGTAAAGGATAGATAATAGACAGTAACAGGAGTATACTGTAGGTAGGGGTAAAGGATATATAATAGACAGTAACAGCAGTATACTGTAGGTAGGGGTAAAGGATAGATAATATACAGTAACATCAACAGGTACTGTAGCAATTTGATTTGTTATTTAGAAGTCTTGTTTTAACAGTCTTATGACTTGATGATAAAAGCTGTTCAGGATATTGTTGGTTCCAGACATACTGCACTGGTACTACTTGCTGTGCGGTAGCAGAGAGAACAGTCTGACTTGGGTGGCTGGAGTCTGGAGCCTCAGTGAGGACCATGTTAATTCCTTAGCGATGAGTACACTGAGATACTTGAAGATCTCGTGCCCCTCCGCTTCCCTCCGTACCGGTACCGTCTGTAAACAGCTATTGAAGCTCTCGTGCCCCTCCACTTCCCTCCGTACCGGTACCATCAGTAAACAGCTATTGAAGCTCTCGTGCCCCTCCACTTCCCTCCGTACCGGTACCGTCTGTAAACAGCTATTTAAGCTCTCGTTCCCCTCCACTTCCCTCCGTACCGGTACCGTCTGTAAACAGCTATTGAAGCTCTCGTGCCCCTCCGCTTCCCTCCGTACCGGTACCGTCTGTAAACAGCCTTCCCTCCACTTCCCTCCATACCGGTACCGTCTGTAAACAGCCTTCCCTCCACTTCCCTCCGTACCGGTACCGTCTGTAAACAGCTATTGCTATTTTATTGTTTACATTTTTTTCTAGAGTTTATTTCGTAAATATGTTTTTAGCTGTTCTTAAAGCTGCATTGTCGGTTGTAAGCAAACATTTAAGGTCTTCAGCTGCTGTACTCAGAGAACGTGACAAATAAAATGTTCTTTGATTTAATACGAGGGCAGCGTGGAAATCATCAGTGGATCTGTTGTGGCGGTATGCACATTGGAGTGGGTCCAGGGGGTCTGGGATGATGGAGTTGATGTTGTTGTCCTCCGTTTGTCATATCTATTGTTTGGTCTGATGTCTCTCTCTCTGTATACATTTTAAGTCGGAAGTTTACATACACTTAGGTTGGAGTCATTTAAAACTCGTTTTTCGAACCACTCCACAAATTTCTTGTTAACAAACTTTCGTTTTGGCAAGTCGGTTAGGACATCTACTTTGTGCATGACACAAGTAATTTTTCCAACAATTGTTTACAGACAGATTATTTCCCTTATAATTCACTGTATCACAATTCCAGTGGGTCAGAAGTGTACATACACTAAGTTGACTGTGCATTTAAACAGCTTGGATGTATTTCAAGACATACCTTCAAACTCAGTGCCTCTGTGCTTGACATCATGGGAAAATCAAAAGAAATCAGCCGAGACCTCAGAAAATAAAATGTAGTCATACCGCTCAGGAAGGAGACGTGTTCCGTCTCCTAGAGATGAAGGTACTTTGGTGTGAAAAGTGCAAATTAATCTCAGAACAACAGCAAAGGACCTTGTGAAGATGCTGGAGGAAACAGGCACAAAAGTATCTATATCCACAGTAAAACGAGTCCTACATCGACGTAACCTGAAAGGCCGCTCAGCAAGGAAGAAGCCATTGCTCCAAAACCGCCATAAAAAAAGCCAGACTACGGGTTGCAAGTGCACATGGGGACAAATATCATACTTTTTGAAGAAATGTCCTCTGGTCTGATGAAACAAAAATAGAACTGTTTGGCCATAATGACCATCGTTTTGTTTGGAGGAAACAGGCGGAGGCTTGCAAGCCGAAGAACACATCCCAAATGTGAAGCACGGAGGTGGCAGCATTATGTTGTGGGGGTGCTTTGCTGCAGGAGGGACTGGTGCACTTCACAAAATAGATGGCTTCATGAGGAATAGATGGCATCATGAGGAAAATGATTTGGATATATTGAAGCAACATCTCAAGATGGTCGCAAATGGGTCTTCCAAATGGACATTGACCCCAAACATACTTCCAAAGTTGTGGCATAATGGCTTAAGGACAACAAAGTCAAGGTATTGGAGTGACCATCACAAAGCCCTGACGTCAATCCTATAGAAATTTTGTGGCAGAACTGAAAAAGCATGTTCGAGCAAGGAGGCCTACAAACCTGACTCAGTTACACCAGCTCTGTCAGGAGGAATGGGCCAAAATTCCCCCAATTTATTGAGGGAAGCTTGTGGAAGGCTACTCAAAACATTTGACCCAAGTTAAACAATTTATAGGCAATGCTATAAAATGCTAATTGAGTGTATTTAAACTTCTGACCTACTGGGAGTGTGAATAAATAAATAAAAGCTGAAATAAATAATTTTCTCTACTATTATTCTGACATTAAACTGAGTTTAAATGTATTTGGCTAAGGTGTGTACATTTCTGACAACTGTATATATTTTATTGTGGTGATGTGAACCCCAAGCCATTTCTCTCCCTGTAGTGAAACCAGACCCCCCTGAAAGGGTGGTGGCCACTCCCATCCCCAGCAACGTGCGTCGTTTAGAGGTCACCTGGAATAGCCCTTCTACCTGGCCTGATGTAGAAATCTTCCCCCTGAAGTACTTCCTGCGATACAGACCCCTCATCAGAGACCAGTGGCAACACGTGAGTCAGAGCCTTTCTATCACTACTGTAGTAGCAGGGTGAATGTAGTATCTCCACTGCACGGTGGACAATGTCAAAGATCACCTTTCCTTTATACAGTCTGCAGTCTCCAATGCATTACCATTCCTCTCAATACCAATGCATAAACATTCCTCTCAATACCAATGCATTACCATTCCTCTCAATACCAATGCATTACCATTCCTCTCAATACCAATGCATAAACATTCCTCTCAATACCAATGCATTACCATTCCTCTCAATACCAATGCATTACCATTCCTCTCAATACCAGTGCATTACCATTCCTCTCAATACCAATGCATAAACATTCCTCTCAATACCAATGCATTACCATTCCTCTCAATACCAATGCATTACCATTCCTCTCAATACCAGTGCATTACCATTCCTCTCAATACCAATGCATAAACATTCCTCTCAATACCAATGCATTACCATTCCTCTCAATACCAATGCATTACCATTCCTCTCAATACCAGTGCATTACCATTCCTCTCAATACCAATGCATAAACATTCCTCTCAATACCAATGCATTACCATTCCTCTCAATACCAATGCATTACCATTCCTCTCAATACCAGTGCATTACCATTCCTCTCAATACCAATGCATAAACATTCCTCTCAATACCAATGCATTACCATTCCTCTCAATACCAATGCATTACCATTCCTCTCAATACCAGTGCATTACCATTCCTCTCAATACCAATGCATAAACATTCCTCTCAATACCAATGCATTACCATTCCTCTCAATACCAATGCATTACCATTCCTCTCAATACCAATGCATAAACATTCCTCTCAATACCAATGCATTACCATTCAAATCAAATCAAATCAAATTTATTTATATAGCCCTTCGTACATCAGCTGATATCTCAAAGTGCTGTACAGAAACCCAGCCTAAAACCCCAAACAGCAAACAATGCAGGTGTAAAAGCACGGTGGCTAGGAAAAACTCCCTAGAAAGGCCAAAACCTAGGAAGAAACCTAGAGAGGAACCGGGCTATGTGGGGTGGCCAGTCCTCTTCTGGCTGTGCCGGGTAGAGATTATAACAGAACATGACCAAGATGTTCAAATGTTCATAAATGACCAGCATGGTCAAATAATAATAAGGCAGAACAGTTGAAACTGGAGCAGCAGCACAGTCAGATGGACTGGGGACAGCAAGGAGCCATCATGTCAGGTAGTCCTGGGGCACGGTCCTAGGGCTCAGGTCCTCCGAGAGAGAGAAAGAAAGAGAGAATTAGAGAGAGCATATGTGGGGTGGCCAGTCCTCTTCTGGCTGTGCCAGGTGGAGATTATAACAGAACGTGGCCAAGATGTTCAAATGTTCATAAATGACCAGCATGGTTGAATAATAGTAAGGCAGAACAGTTGAAACTGGAGCAGGAGCATGGCCAGGTGGACTGGGGACAGCAAGGAGTCCTCATGTCAGGTAGTCCTGGGACATGGTCCTAGGGCCCAGGCCAGTTGAAACTGGAGCAGCAGCATGGCCAGGTGGACTGGGGACAGCAAGGAGTCATCATGTCAGGTAGTCCTGGGGCATGGTTCTAGGGCTCAGGTCCTCCGAGAGAGAGAAAGAAAGAGAGAAGGAGAGAATTAGAGAACGCACACTTAGATTTACACAGGACACCGAATAGGACAGGAGAAGTACTCCAGATAAACAAACTGACCCTAGCCCCCGACACATAAACTACTGCAGCATAAATACTGGAGGCTGAGACAGGAGGGGTCAGGAGACACTGTGGCCCCATCCGAGGACACCCCGGACAGGGCCAAACAGGAAGGATATAACCCCACCCACTTTGCCAAAGCACAGCCCCCACACCACTAGAGGGAAATCTTCAACCACCAACTTACCATCCTGAGACAAGGCCGAGTATAGCCCACAAAGATCTCCGACACGGTACAACCCAAGGGGTGGGGGGGGAACCCAGACAGGCCGACCACAACAGTGAATCAACCCACCCAGGTGACGCATCCCCCCCAGGGACGGCACGAGAGAGCCCCAGCAAGCCAGTGACTCAGCCCCGTAACAGGGTTAGAGGCAGAGAATCCCAGTGGAAAACGGGGAACCGGCCAGGCAGAGACAGCAAGGGCGGTTCGTTGCTCCAGAGCCTTTCCGTTCACCTTCCCACTCCTGGGCCAGACTACACTCAATCATATGACCCACTGAAGAGATGAGTCTTCAGTAAAGACTTAAAGGTTGAGACCGAGTTTGCGTCTCTGACATGGGTAGGCAGACCGTTCCATAAAAATGGAGCTCTATAGGAGAAAGCCCTGCCTCCAGCTGTTTGCTTAGAAATTCTAGGGACAATTAGGAGGCCTGCGTCTTGTGACCGTAGCGTACGTATAGGTATGTACGGCAGGACCAAATCAGAGAGGTAGGTAGGAGCAAGCCCATGTAATGCTTTGTAGGTTAGCAGTAAAACCTTGAAATCAGCCCTTGCTTTGACAGGAAGCCAGTGTAGAGAGGCTAGCACTGGAGTAATATGATCAAATTTTTTGGTTCTAGTCAGGATTCTAGCAGCCGTATTTAGCACTAACTGAAGTTTATTTAGTGCTTTATCCGGGTAGCCGGAAAATAGAGCATTGCAGTAGTCTAACCTAGAAGTGACAAAAGCATGGATTAATTTTTCTGCATCATTTTTGGACAGAAAGTTTCTGATTTTTGCAATGTTACGTAGATGGAAAAAAGCTGTCCTCGAAATGGTCTTGATATGTTCTTCAAAGAGAGATCAGGGTCCAGAGTAACGCCGAGGTCCTTCACAGTTTTATTTGAGACGACTGTACAACCATTAAGATTAATTGTCAGATTCAACAGAAGATCTCTTTGTTTCTTGGGACCTAGAACAAGCATCTCTGTTTTGTCCGAGTTTAATAGTAGAAAGTTTGCAGCCATCCACTTCCTTATGTCTGAAACACATGCTTCTAGCGAGGGCAATTTTGGTGCTTCACCATGTTTCATTGAAATGTACAGCTGTGTGTCATCCGCATAGCAGTGAAAGTTTACATTATGTTTTCGAATAACATCCCCAAGAGGTAAAATATATAGTGAAAACAATAGTGGTCCTAAAACAGAACCTTGAGGAACACCGAAATGTACAGTTGATTTGTCAGAGGACAAACCATTCACAGAGACAAACTGATATCTTTCCGACAGATAAGACCTAAACCAGGCCAGAACATGTCCGTGTAGACCAATTTGGGTTTCCAATCTCTCCAAAAGAATGTGGTGATCGATGGTATCAAAAGCAGCACTAAGGTCTAGGAGCACGAGGACAGATGCAGAGCCTCGGTCCGATGCCATCAAAATGTCATTTACCACCTTCACAAGTGCCGTCTCAGTGCTATGATGGGGTCTAAAACCAGACTGAAGCATTTCGTATACATTGTTTGTCTTCAGGAAGGCAGTGAGTTGCTGCGCAACAGCCTTCTCTAAAATCTTTGAGAGGAATGGAAGATTCGATATAGGCCGATAGTTTTTTATATTTTCTGGGTCAAGGTTTGGCTTTTTCAAGAGAGGCTTTATTACTGCCACTTTTAGTGAGTTTGGTACACATCCAGTGGATAGAGAGCCGTTTATTATGTTCAACATAGGAGGGCCAAGCACAGGAAGCAGCTCTTTCAGTAGTTTAGTTGGAATAGGGTCCAGTATACAGCTTGAAGGTTTAGAGGCCATGATTATTTTCATCATTGTGTCAAGAGATATAGTACTAAAACACTTGAGCGTCTCTCTTGATCCTAGGTCCTGGCAGAGTTGTGCAGACTCAGGACAACTGAGGTTTGGAGGAATACGCAGGTTTAAAGAGGAGTCCGTAATTTGCTTTCTAATAATCATAATCTTTTCCTCAAAGAAGTTCATGAATTTATCACTGCTAAAGTGCAAGTCATCCTCTCTTGGGGAATGCTGCTTTTTAGTTAGCTTTGCCACAGTATCAAAAAGGAATTTCGGATTGTTCTTATTTTCCTCAATTAAGTTAGAAAAATAGGACGATCGAGCAGCAGTAAGGGCTCTTCGGTACTGCACGGTACCATCCTTCCAAGCTAGTCGGAAGACTTCCAGTTTGGTGTGGCGCCATTTCCGTTCCAATTTTCTGGAAGCTTGCTTCAGAGCTCGGGTATTTTCTGTGTACCATGGAGCTAGTTTCTTATGAGACATTTTTTTAGTTTTTAGGGGTGCAACTGCATCTAGGGTATTGCGCAAGGTTAAATTGAGATCCTCAGTTAGGTGGTTAACGGATTTTTGTCCTCTGGCGTCCTTGGGTAGGCAGAGGGAGTCTGGAAGGGCATCAAGGAATCTTTGTGTTGTCTGTGAATTTATAGCACGACTTTTGATGTTCCTTGGTTGGGGTCTGAGCAGATTATTTGTTGCAATTGCAAACGTAATAAAATGGTGGTCTGATAGTCCAGGATTATGAGGAAAAACATTAAGATCCACAACATTTATTCCATGGGACAAAACTAGGTCCAGCGTATGACTGTGAGAGTGAGTGGGTCCAGAGACATGTTGGACAAAACCCACTGAGTCGATGATGGCTCCAAAAGCCTTTTGGAGTGGGTCTGTGGACTTTTCCATGTGAATATTAAAGTCACCAAAGATTAGAATATTATCTGCAATGACTACAAGGTCTGATAGGAATTCAGGGAACTCAGTGAGAAACGCTGTATATGGCCCAGGAGGCCTGTAAACAGTAGCTATAAAAAGTGATTGAGTAGGCTGCATAGATTTCATGACTAGAAGCTCAAAAGACGAAAACGTCATTTTTTTTTTTGTAAATTGAAATTTGCTATCGTAAATGTTAGCAACACCTCCGCCTTTGCGGGATGCACGGGGGGTATGGTCACTAGTGTAGCCAGGAGGTGAGGCCTCATTTAACACAGTAAATTCATCAGGCTTAAGCCATGTTTCAGTCAGGCCAATCACATCAAGATTATGATCAGTGATTAGTTCATTGACTATAATTGCCTTTGAAGTAAGGGATCTAACATTAAGTAGCCCTATTTTGAGATGTGAGGTATCATGATCTCTTTCAGTAATGACAGGAATGGAGGTGGTCTTTATCCTAGTGAGATTGCTAAGGCGAACACCGCCATGTTTAGTTTTGCCCAACCCAGGTCGAGGCACAGACACGGTCTCAATGGTGATAGCTGAGCTGACTACACTAACTATGCTAGTGGCAGACTCCACTATGCTGGCAGGCTGGCTAATAGCCTGCTGCCTGGCCTGCACCCTATTTCATTGTGGAGCTAGAGGAGTTAGAGCCCTGTCTATGTTGGCAGATAAGATGAGAGCACCCCTCCAGCTAGGATGGAGTCCGTCACTCCTCAGCAGGTCAGGCTTGGTCCTGTTTGTGGGCGAGTCCCAGAAAGAGGGCCAATTATCTACAAATTCTATCTTTTGGGAGGGGCAGAAAACAGTTTTCAACCAGCGATTGAGTTGTGAGACTCTGCTGTAGAGCTCATCACTCCCCCTAACTGGGAGGGGGCCAGAGACAATTACTCGATGCCGACACATCTTTCTAGCTGATATGCACGCAGAAGCTATGTTGCGCTTGGTGATCTCTGACTGTTTCATCCTAACATCGTTGGTGCCGACGTGGATAACAATATCTCTATACTCTCTACACTCGCCAGTTTTAGCTTTAGCCAGCACCATCTTCAGATTAGCCTTAACGTCGGTAGCCCTGCCCCCGGGTAAACAGTGTATGATCGCTGGATGATTCGCTTTAAGTCTAATACTGCGGGTAATGGAGTCGCCAATGACTAGAGTTTTCAATTTGTCAGAGCTAATGGTGGGAAGCTTCGGCGTCTCAGACCCCGTAACGGGAGGAGTAGAGACCAGAGAAGACTCGGCCTCTGACACCGACCCGCTGCTTAATGGGGAGAACCGGTTGAAAGTTTCTGTCTGCTGAATGAGCGACACCGGTTGAGCGTTCCTACAGCATTTCCTTCCAGAAACCGTGAGAAAGTTGTCCGGCTGCGGGGACTGTGCCAGGGGATTTATACTACTATCTGTACTTACTGGTGGCACAGACGCTGTTTCATCCTTTCCTACACTGAAATTACCCTTGCCTAACGATTGCGTCTGAAGCTGGGCTTGCAGTACAGCTATCCTCGCCGTAAGGCGAGCACAGCGGCTGCAATTAGAAGGCATCATGTTAATGTTACTACTTAGCTTCGGCTGTTGGAGGTCCTGACGAATCGTGTCCAGATAAAGCGTCCGGAGTGAAAAAGTCGAGGAAAAAATAAATATATGAACGGTAATTAAAAAGTGAAACCCGTAAAGTTGTCAGGTAGCAAAATAGGTTGGCAACAAAACGCACAGCAATTTGAAAACAAGCCTGCAAGTTGTGACCTCTCAATACCAATGCATTACCATTCATCTCAATACCAATGCATAAACATTCATCTCAATACCAGTGCATTACCATTCCTCTCAATACCAATGCATAAACATTTCCTATAGATGAATCCTGCCTAAATTGTACTGAGTTCTGCCATGATGCCCTGATCAGAGGTCAGATTCCCTCCATCACTTGTTTAATGTGTTTGCAGAATGTTAGTGTACACATTGATTATACTAGCTATATTACAGAGGACAGGGCTCACATTTCTTCCTGGACAGTAGACTGTATAATTGATATATGAAGTTGTGAACTAGGTGGGACGTCGATGGAATATTCTCCAAACCCTCATAAAACCCATGAAATGTGTCGTGAACATCGTATGTTGCCTACGTTCTGTGTGTTTGGTCGGACACTACATCCTAATACTGAGTTCCACTCCCCTTTGTGCCCTCAGAACATCAGGTCATAGACTCTACAAGGTGTCCAAAGCGTTCCACAGGGATGCTGGTCCATGTTGACTCTACAAGGTGTCTAAAGCGTTCCACAGGGATGCTGGCCCATGTTGACTCCACAAGGTGTCGTACCACAGGGATGCTGGTCCATGTTGACTCTACAAGGTGGGAGCGATGCTGGCCCATGTTGACTCGACAAGGTGTCGAAAGAGTTCCACAGGGATGCTGGCCCATGTTGACTCTACAAGGTGTTGAAAGCGTTCCACAGGGATGCTGGCCCATGTTGACTCCACAAGGTGTTGAAAGAGTTCACAGGGATGCTGGTCCATGTTGACTCTACAAGGTTCCACAGGGATGCTGGCCCATTTGACTCTACAAGGTGTCGAAAGAGTTCCACAGGGATGCTGGTCCATGTTGACTCTACAAGGTGTTGAAAGCGTTCCACAGGGATGCTGGCCCATGTTGACTCCACAAGGTGTTGAAAGCGTTCCACAGGGATGCTGGCCCATGTTGACTCCACAAGGTGTTGAAAGAGTTCTACAGGGATGCTGGTCCATGTTGACTCTACAAGGTGTCGAAAGCGTTCCACAGGGATGTCCATGTTGACTCCACAAGGTGTTGACTCGTTCCACAGGGATGCTGGCCCATGTTGACTCCACAAGGTGTCGCGTTCCACAGGGATGCTGGCCCATGTTGACTCCAATGCTTCCCACAGTTGTGTCAAGTTGGCTGGATGTCCTTTAGGTGGTGAACCATTCTTGACACACGGGAAACTGTTGAGTGTGTAAAACCCAGCAGTGTTGCAGTTCTTGACACAATGTAACCAGTGCGCCTGGCACCTACTACCATACCCCGTTCAAAGGCACTTAAATATTTTGCCTTGCAGTATTCAGTGACACTCAATATGTACTGTTTGTTGTTGTTTGGTTTTAATCCTCCATTCCCACATTCTCCCATTATTTGATAAATGAAAAACCTTTGGTTCTGGTGGTCAGGCTATTCGTCATGTCAGGGGAAGTGGTGACGGTATGAGAGCAGCAGCCTGAGAGCAGAGTGTTGAAACTACACGTTGTTTCCTTCACAGACAGGTGGAGAACTGGTTATTTCCAGTCTAATAGTGTTTCCCTAAAGGAGATGTGTTTACTCCGTAATGGGTTGAAGTGCCTCTACTAATGCTGACCATGTGGTCCACATCAGCAGTGATCCTCAGTATTGTTAGTTCGTTGTTGTCTCATTTATTACATCACTTTGTTTGAATCAATAATATCACACTTCCTGTGTTTCTACCTCTTCTTTCCGATTGGCTGTCTGGTGCTTCTCTCTGATTGGTGTATTTCAGGTGGAGTTGTCAGACAGTACGGCCCACACCATAACGGACGGTGCTTCTCTCTGATTGGTGTGTTTCAGGTGGAGTTGTCAGACAGTACGGCCCACACCATAACGGACGGTGCTTCTCTCTGATTGGTGTGTTTCAGGTGGAGTTGTCAGACAGTACGGCCCACACCATAACGGACGGTGCTTCTCTCTGATTGGTGTGTTTCAGGTGGAGTTGTCAGACAGTACGGCCCACACCATAACGGACGGTGCTTCTCTCTGATTGGTGTGTTTCAGGTGGAGTTGTCAGACAGTACGGCCCACACCATAACGGACGGTGCTTCTCTCTGATTGGTGTGTTTCAGGTGGAGTTGTCAGACAGTACGGCCCACACCATAACGGATGCGTACGCAGGGAAGGAGTACATCATCCAGGTGGCGGCTAAGGACATGGAGATCGGCACCTGGAGTGACTGGAGCGTCGCGGTGCACGCCACCCCCTGGATGGACAAACCCCAACAGATCCCCTCCACCACCGAGCAGGAACCACTCCTCGGTACGTACCCCAACCCTAACCCAAACAGATTATCTCCACCACAGAGCAAGAACCGCTCCTCAGTATGTACCCCTACCCTGACCCAAACCCTAACGTAAACAGATCCCCTCCACCAGTGAGCAAGAACTGCTCCTCAGTATGTAGCCATTACAACACACCCTCTTCGGAGGACACATTTTGATATTTTTTCATCTTTTCTGCTACATACATTTTTACATACATGGTAATTTTACATAAAGAATTCACATAACAACAATACATTAACAAACAAAGCTCTTTAATCCCTCAGCCTCTCTCAGTCCATCCCACCTATCACCATAGACCTCAGCTCTCTAATCCCGCCCCTCAGCCTCTCTCAGTCCATCCCACCTATCACCATAGACCTCAGCTCTTTAATCCCACCCCTCAGCCTCTCTCAGTCCATCCCACCTATCACCATAGACCTCAACTCTCTAATCCCACCCCCTCAGCCTCTCTCAGTCCATCCCACCTATCACCATAGACCTCAGCTCTCTAATCCCACCCCCTCAGCCTCTCTCAGCCCATCCCACCTATCACCATAGACCTCAGCTCTTTAATCCCACCCCTCAGCCACTCTCAGTCCATCCCACCAATCACCATAGACCTCAGCTCTCTAATCCCACCCCTCAGCCTCTCTCAGTCCATCCCACCTATCACCATAGACCTCAGCTCTTTAATCCTGCCCCTCAGCCTCTCTCAGTCCATCCCACCTATCACCATAGACCTCAGCTCTTTAATCCCACCCCCCCCTCAGCCTCTCTCAGTCCATCCCACCTATCACCATAGACCTCAGCTCTTTAATCCCTCCCCTCAGCCTCTCTCAGTCCATCCCACCTATCACCATAGATAGACCTCAGCTCTCTAATCCCCTATCACCCCTCAGCCTCTAATCTCAGCCTCTCTCAGTCCATCCCACCTATCACCATAGACCTCAGCTCTCTAATCCCACCCCCTCAGCCTCTCTCAGTCCATCCCACCTATCACCATAGACCTCAGCTCTTTAATCCCGCCCCTCAGCCTCTCTCAGTCCATCCCACCTATCACCATAGACCTCAGCTCTCTAATCCCACCCCCTCAGCCTCTCTCAGTCCATCCCACCTATCACCATAGACCTCAGCTCTCTAATCCCACCCCCTCAGCCTCTCTCAGTCCATCCCACCTATCACCATAGACCTCAGCTCTCTAATCCCACCCCCTCAGCCTCTCTCAGTCCATCCCACCTATCACCATAGACCTCAGCTCTCTAATCCCACCCCCTCAGCCTCTCTCAGTCCATCCCACCTATCACCATAGACCTCAGCTCTTTAATCCCACCCCCTCAGCCTCTCTCAGCCCATCCCACCTATCACCATAGACCTCAGCTCTCTAATCCCACCCCCTCAGCCTCTCTCAGTCCATCCCACCTATCACCATAGACCTCAGCTCTCTAATCCCCCCCTCAGCCTCTCTCAGTCCATCCCACCTATCACCATAGACCTCAGCTCTTTAATCCCTCCCCTCAGCCTCTCTCAGCCCATCCCACCTATCACCCCTCAGTCAGCCTCTCTCAGCCCATCCCACCTATCACCATAGACCTCAGCTCTCTAATCCCACCCCCTCAGCCTCTCTCAGTCCATCCCACCTATCACCATAGACCTCAGCTCTTTAATCCCGCCCCTCAGCCTCTCTCAGCCCATCCCACCTATCACCATAGACCTCAGCTCTCTAATCCCACCCCCTCAGCCTCTCTCAGTCCATCCCACCTATCACCATAGACCTCAGCTCTTTAATCCCACCCCTCAGTCTCTCTCAGTCCATCCCACCTATCACCATAGACCTCAGCTCTCTAATCCCACCCCTCAGCCACTCTCAGCACATCCCACCTATCACCATTGACCTCAGCTCTTTTATCCCACCCCTCAGCCTCTCTCAGCCCATCCCACCTATCACCATAGACCTCAACTCTTTAATCCCTCCTCTTCAGCTACTCTCTGCCCATCCCACCTATCACCATAGACCTCAGCTCTTTAATCCTGCCCCTCAGCCACTCTCAGCCCATCCCACCTATCACCATAGACCTCAGCTCTTTAATCCTGCCCCTCAGCCACTCTCAGCCCATCCAACCTATCACCATAGACCTCAGCTCTTTAATCCCTCCCCCTCAGCCACTCTCAGCCCATCCAACCTATCACCATAGACCTCAGATCCCTCCCCCTCAGCCACTCTCACACCATCTTTAATCCCTCCCCCCTCAGCCACTCTCAGACCATCCCACCTATCACCATAGACCTCAGCTCTTTAATCCCACCCCTCAGCCACTCTCAGACCATCCCACCTATCACCATAGTCCACCCTCATTTGGTTTCCATGTGCTGTATATTTTTCCATTGTGCTGTGATGTTTTACATAATGTTTGAACCTTTCTAATCGTATAGTTTCCACCGATTGTGAGCTAAAGATGAAAACCTTCCCTACAGCTATTATTATATTATTTATTGACTGACTATGGCTTTCCAAATCGCCCAATTAACTATTTGTAAGGTTCATTTTCAGTGAATGTTGTGATTTTGTTTAACCATTCCTGAGCCTGTGACCAGAGACTAGCTACATAGGGGCAATACCAGAATAACTGACCTATTGATTATGTCTCTTCACAACAAAATCCACAGAGCTGAGATTGTTTTACGCCCCATATATACTGTACATTATAGCATTCTGTTGGTGGCAAGAATTTTGTAAATCATTTAAATAGAAAAACTTGAAGTGTTGAATCAAGTGTTTTTTTGTACCATTTCTTAAACCACGTGTCGTGGAATCGGTACATCAAAAATATCTTCACATTTTTTTGCAAACTCAGCTGTCAACATTTTGTCCTCAAATGAAAGTGGAATATTTTTCTATTTACGCCAGTACCTTTCAGCCAATTTGTATCTTTCATATAGGGCAGACAAACAAGTTCCCTACCTTCTCCCTTTTCCTCCATGTTTGTGGTATTGATACAATCAGTTGGTTGTAACTTTGGATTGAGCAAACATTCACATATATTTTCAACAGCTACATATGTGACATACAGTACCAGTCAACAGTTTGGACACACCTACTGGACACACCTACTGGACACACCTACTGGACATACCTACTGAACACACCTACTGGACACACCTACTGGACACACCTACTGGACACACCTACTGGACACACCTACTGGACGCACCTACTGGACATACCTACTGAACACACCTACTGGACACACCTACTGGACGCACCTACTGGACACACCTACTGGACACACCTACTGGACACACCTACTGGACATACCTACTGGACACACCTACTGGACACACCTACTGGACACACCTACTGGACATACCTACTGGACACACCTACTGGACACACCTACTGAACACACCTACTGGACACACCTACTGGACACACCTACTGGACACACCTACTGGACACACCTACTGAACACACCTACTGGACACACCTACTGGACACACCTACTGGACATACCTGGACATACCTACTGGACACTGGACAAACCTACACACCTACTGGACACACCTACTGGACATACCTACTCATTCCAAGGTTTTTCATTATTTTTGTCTATTTTATATATTGTAGAATAATAGTGAAGACATCAAAACAATGAAATAACACACATGGAATTATGCAGTAACCAAAATTATCGGTGTCCTTTAGTAGTTGTTTGTTTGCAGCAATTCGACCATGAACGCCTGAATCACGCAATCTCTGAACAGTTGATGTTGAGATGTGTCTGTTACTTGAACTCTGTGAAGCATTCAATTGGGCTGCAATCTGCGGTGCAGTTAACACTAAGGAATTTTCCTCTGCAGCAGAGGTAACTCTGGGTCCTCCTTTCATGTGGCAGTCACTTATTCATCATAGCGCTTGATGGTTTTTGCGACTTTACTTGAAGAAACTTTAAAAGTTCTTGAAATTTTCCTGATTGACTGAGCTTCATGTCTTAAAGTAATGATGGACTGTCATTTCTCTTTGCTTATTTAAACTGTTTTTGCCATAATATGGACTTGGTCTTTTTCCAAACATGGCTATCTTCTGTATACCACCCCTACCTTGTCACAACACAACTGATTGGCTCAAACGCATTAAGAAGGAATGGAATTCCACAAATTATTTTTTATCAAGGCACACCTGTTAATTGAAATGCATTCCAGGTGACTACCTCATGAAGCTGGTTGAGAGAATGCCAAGTGTGTGCAAAGCTGTCATCAAGGCAAAGAGTGGCTACTTTGAAGAATCTAAAATCTAAAATATATTTTCATTTTAAACAATTTTTTGTTTACTACATGACTCCATGTGTGTTATTTCATAGTTTTGATGTCTTCACTATTATTCTACAATATATAAAATAGACAAAAATAAAGAAAACCCCTTTAATGAGTAGGTGTCCAAACTTTTGACTGGTACTGTGTGTTGTGCAGAAAAAAAGTAAATTATGAAATATTTTGTCTTAGTTAAGAAGAAATTGTCATCCAATATGCTTTGATTAAATTTCCAATATCCCTGTCAACGTGGAAATTCTGTAAGACTTATATGGAGGCCAATAAGATGGTGGTCCGATCGCATTCGGTCTCCTATTAACACTTTTTAAAAACTTTTGATGCCAACAAGAACAAGACCAGGAAGTAATCTTGATTAAGAATCCTCCATCTATATCTCACTAGGTCAGGGTGTTTCAGCCTAAATATATCCACTAGTTCTAATGTATCTATGATCTTTGATAGTTTGTGGTGTGATTTCCTTTATGGTCCATTGAGGTACTTAAAAACATATTATAATCTCCCACCATAGTAGATGAATTCGTTGCTTGTGAGCTCAATAGATTATTATATCTATATTTGAAGAGGTGTGGATCATCATTATTTGGCCCATATAGGGTGTGGATCATCATTATTTGGTCCATATAGGGTGGGATCATCATTATTTGGCCCATATAGGGTGTGGATCATCATTATTTGGCCCATATAGGGTGTGGATCATCATTATTTGGCCCATATAGGGTGTGGATCATCATTATTTGGTCCATATAGGGTGTGGATCATCATTATTTGGTCCATATAGGGTGTGGATCATCATTATTTGGCCCATATAGGGTGTGGATCATCATTATTTGGCCCATATAGGGTGTGGATCATCATTATTTGGCCCATATAGGGTGTGGATCATCATTATTTGGCCCATATAGGGTGTGGATCATCATTATTTGGCCCATATAGGGTGTGGATCATCATTATTTGGCCCATATAGGGTGTGGATCATCATTATTTGGCCCATATAGGGTGTGGATCATCATTATTTGGCCCATATAGGGTGTGGATCATCATTATTTGGCCCATATAGGGTGTGGATCATCATTATTTGGCCCATATAGGGTGTGGATCATCATTATTTGGTCCATATAGGGTGTGGATCATCATTATTTGGTCCATATAGGGTGTGGATCATCATTATTTGGCCCATATAGGGTGTGGATCATCATTATTTGGCCCATATAGGGTGTGGATCATCATTATTTGGTCCATATAGGGTGTGGATCATCATTATTTGGTCCATATAGGGTGTGGATAATCATTATTTGGTCCATATAGGGTGTGGATCATCATTATTTGGCCCATATAGGGTGTGGATCATCATTATTTGGCCCATATAGGGTGTGGATCATCATTATTTGGCCCATATAGGGTGTGGATCATCATTGTTTGGCCCATATAGGGTGTGGATAATCATTATTTGGCCCATATAGGGTGTGGATCATCATTGTTTGGCCCATATAGGGTGTGGATCATCATTATTTGGTCCATATAGGGTGTGGATCATCATTATTTGGCCCATATAGGGTGTGGATCATCATTATTTGGCCCATATAGGGTGTGGATCATCATTATTTGGCCCATATAGGGTGTGGATCATCATTATTTGGCCCATATAGGGTGTGGATCATCATTGTTTGGCCCATATAGGGTGTGGATCATCATTATTTGGCCCATATAGGGTGTGGATAATCATTATTTGGTCCATATAGGGTGTGGATCATCATTATTTGGCCCATATAGGGTGTGGATCATCATTATTTGGCCCATATAGGGTGTGGATCATCATTATTTGGCCCATATAGGGTGTGGATAATCATTATTTGGTCCATATAGGGTGTGGATCATCATTATTTGGCCCATATAGGGTGTGGATCATCATTATTTGGCCCATATAGGGTGTGGATAATCATTATTTGGTCCATATAGGGTGTGGATCATCATTATTTGGCCCATATAGGGTGTGGATCATCATTATTTGGCCCATATAGGGTGTGGATCATCATTGTTTGGCCCATATAGGGTGTGGATAATCATTATTTGGCCCATATAGAGTGTGGATCATCATTGTTTGGCCAATACAGGTATATCCCCCTTTTTTCAATTTTCCCGAACTGCCTGTAGCTCAGGACCTGAAGCAAGGATATGCATACTCTTTTGTATCACTTGAAAGGAAATACTTTGAAGTTTGTGGAAATGTGAAAGGAATGTAGGAGAATATAACACATTAAATCTGGTAAAAGAAAAATACAAAGTAAAAAACAACTGTTTCTTTTTCACTCTGGTTGTAATTCCGATGGTATCCACAAGATGGCAGCAGTGTATGTGCAATGTTTCAGACGGATAATATGAGCAAACTATATGACATTTAGTGTGAAGTCACCCAGGTACATTTGGACAAATCGTGAAGGAGACATTTACATTCACATTACATTTTTCTGCAAGAACATCGTCAAATCTGTATACCTGGACTTTGATTCAGCTTTTCCAGTATTAGTAGCCATATTATAAGATCATCATTTGCAAACACCCAGTTTTCAAAACTTCATATTCTTGTAATTTTTGTCCAAAAGGAAAAGGCTGGTTGTCGTACAAGGTTAGCAGCTACATTTTGCGACAGATACGGGATTTCCCGATACTCCCGTAAAGCCCAGCTCATTGGCTATCTAGCTAGCTTTGTTTAACCCCGATTGGTGCTGATTTGACAAAGTTACAGTCAATAAAGTGCACCCGCGTCATCGGTGCTCCTTGAAGGCGTCGCACTCAGACCAAATTTGGTGTCCTATAGGATATACTCCCCCCTCCCCCTAATGATATAGGGAAGACTGGTTACATTCTAGGATCTCTGAGGAATAAATACGGACATCATTTGACTGGTTGAAACAATGTTTAGGGTGAGATTTTCTCAGATTTATTTGCAAATTGAACGAGTGGAAATACAAAATCGATCGTGTATGCTATATGGACCTTTTTAGGATATGAAAAATTATTTTATCTAACCAAACGACACTTCATGTTAAGTACACATTTCACCTTCAGAGGTGAAGGTATCAAACCTATCGCGGTGAAAAAAGTGTTTTGTTCTTAGGAGCTCTCCTCAAACAACAGCATGGCATTTATTCACAGTAAAAGCTACTATACATTGGACAGGGCATTTATATTAACAAGAATTTAAGCTTTCAGCCAATATAAAACACTTATATAATATATAATAATAATATAATAATATAATAATAATATAATATATGCCATTTAGCAGACGCTTTTATCCAAAGCGACTTACAGTCATGTGTGCATACATTCTACGTATGGGTGGTCCCGGGGATTGAACCCACTACCCTGGCGTTACAAGCGCCATGCTCTACCAACTGAGCTACAGAAGGATGTACCAACATTTGTTGTTTCTCTAAAAATCTGCGATCAAGACACAAGGCGCTGCAGTTTTCTGATAACTAGCTGTAGTAAATGTTCATCCTTCCTTTTAGATATGTCTTGACAGGTGTATTGTGGCAAGTAGGTTTGGCCCCTCATGCATGGTCATTCAGATCTTCAAAAAAGTTATACAGCTGTACCATTGAGAGCATCTTGACTGGCGGAATCACCGCTTGGTATGACAACAACTTGGCATCCAATCACAAGGCGCTACAGAGGGTAGTGAGTACAACCCAGTACATCACCAAGCTTCCTGCCATCCAGGACCTCTACACCAGGCGGTATCAGAGGAAGGCCCTAAAAATTGTCAAAGACTCAAACCACCCAAGTCATAGATTGTCCTCTCTGCTACCCTACAGCAAATCTGGAACCAACAGGACCCTGAACAGCATCTAACCCCAAGCCATAAGACTGCTAAATAGTTAGTCTGCATTGGCAATTTCTGCACATTCACTGCTGTTACTGTTTTTTTTATCTGTCCTTTTGCTTTATCTGTACAGAGTGTCCTGTTGCTTTACCTCTACCTGTTCAATGTCCTGTTGCTTTACCTCTACCTGTACAATGTCCTGTTGCTTTACCTCTACCTGTACAGAGTGTTCTGTTGCTTTACCTCTACCTGTACAATGTCCTGTTGCTTTACCTCTACCTGTACAATGTCCTGTTGCTTTACCTCTACCTGTACAATGTCCTGATGCTTTACCTCTACCTGTACAATGTCCTGTTGCTTTACCTCTACCTGTACAATGTCCTGTTGCTTTACCTCTACCAGTACAATGTCCTGTTGCTTTACCTCTACCTGTACAGAGTGTTCTGTTGCTTTACCTCTACCTGTACAATGTCCTGTTGCTTTACATCTACCTGTACAATGTCCTGTTGCATGTCATGTCCTGTACAATGTCCTGTTGCAATGTCCTGTTACATGTACCTGTTGCTTTACCTGTACAGAGTGTCCTGTTGCTTTACCTGTTCAGAGTGTCCTGTTGATTTACCTGTACAGAGAGTCCTGTTGCTTTACCTGTACAGAGTGTCCTGTTGCTTTACCTGTCCAGAGTGTCCTGTTGCTTTACCTGTCCAGAGTGTCCTGTTGCTTTACTTGTACAGAGTGTCCTGTTTCTTTACCTCTACCTGCACAGAGTCTCCTGTTGCTTTACCTGTACCTGTTGCTTTTCATGTACAGAGTGTCCTGTTGTTTTACCTGTTCAGAGTGTCCTGTTGATTTACCTGTACAGAGTGTCCTGTTGCTTTACCTGTACAGAGTGTCCTGTTGCTTTACCTTTACAGAGTGTCCTGTTGTTTTTACCTGTACAGAGTGTCCTGTTGCTTTACCTTTACAGAGTGTCCTGTTGCTTTACCTGTACAGTGTCCTGTTGATTTACCTTTACAGAGTGTCCTGTTGCTTTACCTGTACAGTGTCCTGTTGCTTTACCTTTACAGAGTGTCCTGTTGCTTTACCTTTACAGAGTGTCCTGTTGCTTTACCTGTACAGAGTGTCCTGTTGCTTTACCTGTACAGAGTGTCCTGTTGCTTTACCTCTACCTGCACAGAGTCTCCTGTTGCTTTGCCTGTACCTTTTGCTTTTCCTGTACAGAGTGTCCTGTTGCTTTACCTGTTCAGAGTGTCCTGTTGATTTACCTGTACAGAGTGTCCTGTTGTTTTTACCTGTACAGAGTGTCCTGTTGCTTTACCTTTACAGAGTATCCTGTTGCTTTACCTTTACAGAGTGTCCTGTTGTTTTTACCTTTACAGAGTGTCCTGTTGCTTTACCTGTACAGAGTGTCCTGTTGCTTTACCATTACAGAGTGTCCTGATGCTTTACCTCTACCTGTACAGAGTGTCCTGTTGCTTTTCCTTTACCTGTACAGAGTGTCCTGTTACTTTACCTGTACAGAGTGTCCTGTTGCTTTTTCATTTACCTGTACAGAGTGTCCTGTTGCTTTACCTTTACAGAGTGTCCTGTTGCTTTACCTTTACAGAGTGTCCTGTTGCTTTACCTTTACAGAGTGTCCTGTTGCTTTACCTGTACAGAGTGTCCTGTTGCTTTTTCCTTTACTTGTACAGAGTGTCCTGTTGCTTTACCTGTACAGAGTGTCCTGTTGCTTTACCTGTACAGAGTGTCCTGTTGCTTTACCTGTACAGAGTGTCCTGTTGCTTTTTCCTTTACCTGTACAGAGTGTCCTGTTGCTTTACCTGTACAGAGTGTCCTGTTGCTTTACCTGTACAGAGTGTCCTGTTGCTTTACCTTTACAGAGTGTCCTGTTGCTTTACCTTTACAGAGTCCTGTTATTTTACCTTTACAGAGTGTCCTGATGCTTTTTCCTCTACCTGAACAGAGAGTTCTGAAAGTATTCAGACTCCTTCAGTTTTCCTCATTTTGTGACATCACAGCCTTAATCTAAATGGATTAAATAATTCTTCACACAATATCCCATAATGAATAAGCAAAAACGTATTCAATTTTAGAATGATGGAGGCCACTGTGTTCTTGGGGACCTTCAATGCTGCAGAAATGTTTTGGTACCCTTCCCTTGAACTTTGCCGCCAAAGTTTGGAACCACCAAGACTCTTCCTAAAGCTGGCCGCCCGGACAAACTGAACAATCGAGGGAGAAGGGCCTTGGTCAAGAAGGTGACAAAGAACCCGATAGTCACTCTGACAGAGCTCCAGATTCCTCTGTGGAGATAGGAGAACCTTCCAGAAGGACAACCATCTCTGCAGCACTCCACCAACCAGGCCTTTATGGTACAGTGGCCAGACGAAAGCCACTCTTCAGTAAAAGGAATGTGACAGCCTGCTTGGTGTTTGCCAAAAGGCACCTAATGAACTCTCAGACCAAGAGAAACAAGATTCTCTGGTCTGATAAAACCAAGATTGAACTCTTTGGCATCACGTTGGGAGGAAACCTGGCACCACCCCTACAGGGATGTATGATGGTGGCTGCATCATTCTGTGGGAATTATTTTCAGAGGCATATTTCAGTTTTCCATTTTTTTATGAATTTGAAAATAATACTATGAACCTGTTTTTGCTTTGTCATTATGCGGTATTGTGTGTAGATGGGGGAAAGGGGGAAAAGGGGAAAAAGGGAATAAGGGAAAAAGCTATTAAATCAAATCAAATGTATTTGTCACATACACATGGTTGGCAGATGTTAATGCGAATGTTGCGAAATGCTTGTGCTTCTAGTTCCGACAATGCAGTGATAACCAACAAGTAATCTAACTAACAATTCCAAAACTACTGTCTTATACACAGTGTAAGGGGATAAGGAACATGTACATAAGGATATATGAATGAGTGATGGTACAGAGCAGCATACAGTAGATGGTATCGAGTACAGTATATACATATGAGATGAGTGTGTAGACAAAGTAAACAAAGTGGCATAGTTAAAGTGGCTAGTGATACATGTGTTACATAAGGATGCAGTCGATGATGTAGAGTACAGTATATACATATGCATATGAGATGAATAATGTAGGGTAAGTAACATTATATAAGGTAGCATTGTTTAAAGTGGCTAGTGATATATTTACATCATTTCCCATCAATTCCCATTATTAAAATGGCTGGAGTTGGGTCAGTGTCAATGACAGTGTGTTGGCAGCAGCCACTCAGTGTTAGTGGTGGCTGTTTAACAGTCTGATGGCCTTGAGATAGAAGCTGTTTTTCAGTCTCTCGGTCCCAGCTTTGATGCACCTGTACTGACCTCGCCTTCTGGATGATAGCGGGGTGAACAGGCAGTGGTTCGGGTGGTTGATGTCCTTGGTGATCTTTATGGCCTTTATGGCCTTGGTGATCTTTATGGCCCGAATGTTGCGAAATGCTTGTGCTTCTAGTTCTGACAATGCAGTAATAACCAACGTGTAATCCTAACCTAACAATTCCACAACAACTACCTTATACACACAAGTGTAAAGGAATAAAGAATATGTACATAAAGATATATGAATGAGTGATGGTACAGAACGGCATAGGCAAGATGCAGTAGATGGTATCGAGTACAGTATATACATATGAGATGAGTAATGTAGGGTATGTAAACATTATTAAAGAAGCATTGTTTAAAGTGGCTAGTGATAAAAAAATGTACATACATTTTCCATTATTAAAGTGGCTGGAGTTGAGTCAGTATGTTGGCAGCAGCCACTCAATGTTAGAGCAGGTGCCGTACCAGGCGGTGATAGAGCCCGACAGGATGCTCTCGATTGTGCATCTGTAAAAGTTTGTGAGTGCTTTTGGTGACAAGCTACATTTCTTCAGCCTCCTGAGGTTGAAGAGGCGCTGCTGCGCCTTCTTCACGACGCTGTCGGTGTGGGTGGGCCAATTCAGTTTTTCCGTGATGTGTATGCCGAGGAACTTAAAACTAGCTACCCTCTCCACTACTGTTCCATCGATGTGGATAGGGGGGTGTTCCCTCTGCTGTTTCCAGAAGTCCACAATCATCTCCTTAGTTTTGTTGACGTTGAGTGTGAGGTTATTTTCCTGACACCACACTCCGAGGGCCCTCACCTCCTCCCTGTAGGCCGTCTCGTCGTTGTTGGTAATCAAGCCTACCACTGTTGTGTCGTCCGCAAACTTGATGATTGAGTTGGAGGCGTGCGTGGCCACGCAGTCGTGGGTGAACAGGGAGTACAGGAGAGGGCTCAGAACGCACCCTTGTGGGGCCCCCGTGTTGAGGATCAGCGGGGAGGAGATGTTGTTGCCTACCCTCACCACCTGGGGGCGGCCCGTCAAGAAGTCCAGTACCTAGTTGCACAGGGCGGGGTCGAGACCCAGGGTCTCGAGCTTGATGACGAGCTTGGAGGGTACTATGGTGTTGAATGCCGAGCTGTAGTCGATGAACAGCATTCTCACATAGGTATTCCTCTTGTCCAGGTGGGTTAGGGCAGTGTGCAGTGTGGTTGAGATTGCATCGTCTGTGGACCTATTTGGGCGGTAAGCAAATTGGAGTGGGTCTAGGGTGTCAGGTAGGGTGGAGGTGATATGGGCCTTGACTAGTCTCTCAAAGCACTTCATGATGACGGAAGTGAGTGCTACGGGCGGTAGTCGTTTAGCTCAGTTACCTTAGCTTTCTTGGGAACAGGAACAATGGTGGCCCTCTTGAAGCATGTGGGAACAGCAGACTGGTATAGGGATTGATTGAATATGTCCGTAAACACACCGGCCAGCTGGTCTGCGCATGCTCTGAGGGCGCGGCTGGGGATGCCGTCTGGGCCTGCAGCCTTGCGAGGGTTAACACGTTTAAATGTCTTACTCACCTCGGCTGCAGTGAAGGAGAGACCGCATGTTTTCGTTGCAGGCCGTGTCAGTGGCTGTCATGCAGGTGAATGAGGACCCAAAAGCGACTTGGCGAAAACAGAGTATTTAATCCAGAATAAACTTTACAAAACAAAAAGCATAATACTACACGTAAAGACGAGAACGGACTGGAGACTTGATCGAGAACTGCAGGTTGCCTCGGGAAGGCACTTGAACCTAGCAGACTCAGACACCTGCTCACCACGCAGCATCTGAGGGAAACACGACACGACAGGGCAAAACATAGACACAGCACGGTGAATTATAAATGAGGATCCGACAGGGCAGGTACGGGAAACAAGGAGTGAAATAGGGACTCTAATCAGGGAAAAGGATCGGGAACAGGTGTGGGAAGACTAAATGATGATTAGGGGAATAGGAACAGCTGGGAGCAGGAACGGAACGATAGAGAGAAGAGAGAGCGAGAGAGTGAGAGAGGGAGGGGGAGAGAGAGGGATAGAAAGAGGGAAAGAACCTAATAAGACCAGCAGAGGGAAACGAATAGAATGGGAAGCACAGGGACAAGACAAGATAATAAATGACAAAACATGACAGTACCCCCCACTCACCGAGCGCCTCCTGGCGCACTCGAGGAGGAATCCTGGCGGCAACGGAGGAAATCATCAATGAGTGAACGGTCCAGCACGTCCCGAGACGGAACCCAACTCCTCTCCTCAGGACCGTAACCCTCCCAATCCACTAAGTATTGGTGACCCCGTCCCGAGAACGCATGTCCATGATCTTATGTACCTTGTAAATAGGTGCGCTCTCGACAAGGACGGGAGGGGGGAGGGAAGACGAACGGGGGTGCGAAGAAAGGGCTTAACACAGGAGACATGGAAGACAGGATGGACGCGACGAAGATGTCGCGGAAGAAGCAGTCGCACAGCGACAGGATTGACGACCTGGGAGACACGGAACGGACCAATGAACCGCGGAGTCAACTTACGAGAAGCTGTCGTAAGAGGAAGGTTGCGAGTGGAAAGCCACACTCTCTGGCCGCAACAATACCTAGGACTCTTAATCCTGCGTTTATTGGCGGCTCTCACAGTCTGTGCCCTGTAGCGGCAAAGTGCAGACCTCACCCTCCTCCAGGTGCGCTCACAACGTTGGACAAACGCTTGAGCGGAGGGAACGCTGGACTCGGCAAGCTGGGAAGAGAATAGAGGAGGCTGATAACCCAGACTACTCTGAAACGGAGATAACCCGGTAGCAGACGAAGGAAGCGAGTTGTGAGCGTATTCTGCCCAGGGGAGCTGTTCTGCCCAAGACGCAGGGTTTCTGAAAGAAAGGCTGCGTAGTATGCGACCAATCGTCTGATTGGCCCTCTCTGCTTGACCGTTAGACTGGGGATGAAACCCGGAAGAGAGACTGACGGACGCACCAATCAAACGACAGAACTCCCTCCAAAACTGTGACGTGAATTGCGGGCCTCTGTCTGAAACGGCGTCTAACGGGAGGCCATGAATTCTGAACACATTCTCGATAATGATTTGTGCCGTCTCCTTAGCGGAAGGAAGTTTAGCGAGGGGAATGAAATGTGCCGCCTTAGAGAACCTATCGACAACCGTAAGAATCACAGTCTTCCCCGCAGACAAAGGCAGACCGGTAATGAAGTCTAGGGCGATGTGAGACCATGGTCGAGAAGGAATGGGGAGCGGTCTGAGACGACCGGCAGGAGGAGAGTTACCCGACTTAGTCTGCGCGCAGTCCGAACAAGCAGCCACGAAACGGCGCGTGTCACGCTCCTGAGTCGGCCACCAAAAGCGCTGGCGAATAGACGCAAGAGTGCCTCGAACACCGGGATGACCAGCTAACTTGGCAGAGTGAGCCCACTGAAGAACAGCCAGACGAGTGGAAACAGGAACGAAAAGGAGGTTACTAGGACAAGCGCGCGGCGACGCAGTGTGCGTGAGTGCTTGCTTAACCTGTCTTTCAATTCCCCAGACTGTCAACCCGACAACACGCCCATAAGGAAGAATCCCCTCGGGATCAGTAGAAGCCACAGAAGAACTAAACAGACGGGATAAGGCATCAGGCTTGGTGTTCTTGCTACCCGGACGGTAAGAAATCACAAACTCGAAACGAGCGAAAAACAACGCCCAACGAGCTTGACGGGCATTAAGTCGTTTGGCAGAACGGATGTACTCAAGGTTCTTATGGTCTGTCCAAACGACAAAAGGAACGGTCGCCCCCTCCAACCACTGTCGCCATTCGCCTAGGGCTAAGCGGATGGCGAGCAGTTCACGGTTACCCACATCATAGTTGCGCTCAGATGGCGACAGGCGATGAGAAAAATAAGCGCAAGGATGAACCTTATCGTCAGACTGGAAGCGCTGGGATAGAATGGCTCCCACGCCTACCTCTGAAGAGTCAACCTCGACAATGAATTGTCTAGTGACTTCAGGAGTAACGAGGATAGGAGCGGACGTAAAACGTTCTTTTAGAAGATCAAAAGCTCCCTGGGCGGAACCGGACCACTTAAAACACGTCTTGACAGAAGTAAGAGCTGTGAGAGGGGCAGCAACTTGACCGAAATTACGAATGAAACGCCGATAGAAATTAGCGAAACCTAAAAAGCGCTGCAACTCGACACGTGACCTTGGAACGGGCCAATCACTGACAGCTTGGACCTTAGCGGAATCCATCTGAATGCCTTCAGCGGAAATAACGGAACCGAGAAAAGTAACGGAGGAGACATGAAAAGAGCACTTCTCAGCCTTTACGTAGAGACAATTCTCTAAAAGGCGCTGTAGAACACGTCGAACGTGCTGAACATGAATCTCGAGTGACGGTGAAAAAATCAGGATATCGTCAAGATAGACAAAAACAAAGATGTTCAGCATGTCTCTCAGAACATCATTAACTAATGCCTGAAAAACAGCTGGCGCATTGGCGAGACCAAACGGCAGAACCCGGTACTCAAAATGCCCTAACGGAGTGTTAAACGCCGTTTTCCACTCGTCCCCCTCTCTGATGCGCACGAGATGGTAAGCGTTACGAAGGTCCAACTTAGTAAAGCACCTGGCTCCCTGCAGAATCTCGAAGGCTGATGACATAAGGGGAAGCGGATAACGATTCTTAACCGTTATGTCATTCAGCCCTCGATAATCCACGCAGGGGCGCAGAGTACCGTCCTTCTTCTTAACAAAAAGAACCCCGCCCCGGCCGGAGAGGAAGAAGGCACTATGGTACCGGCGTCAAGAGACACAGATAAATAATCCTCGAGAGCCTTACGTTCGGGAGCCGACAGAGAGTATAGTCTACCCCGAGGAGGAGTGGTCCCCGGAAGGAGATCAATACTACAATCATACGACCGGTGAGGAGGAAGGGAGTTGGCTCGGGACCGACTGAAGACCGTGCGCAGATCATGATATTCCTCCGGCACTCCTGTCAAATCGCCAGGTTCCTCCTGAGAAGTGGGGACAGAAGAAATGGGAGGGATGGCAGACATTAAGCACTTCACATGACAAGATACGTTCCAGGATAGGATAGAATTACAAGACCAATTAATAGAAGGATTATGACATACTAGCCAGGGATGACCCAAAACAACAGGTGTGAAAGGTGAACGAAAAATCAAAAAAGAAATAGTCTCACTGTGGTTACCAGATACTGTGAGAGTTAAAGGTAGTGTCTCAAATCTGATACTGGGAAGATGACTACCATCTAAGGCAAACATGGGCGTAGGCTTGTCTAACTGTCTGAAAGGAATGTTATGTTTCCGAACCCATGCTTCGTCCATGAAACAACCCTCAGCCCCAGAGTCAATCAAGGCACTGCATGTAGCACCCGAACCGGTCCAGCGTAGATGGACCGACATAGTAGTACAAGATCTAGATGAAGAGACCTGAGTAGTAGCGCTCACCAGTAGCCCTCCGCTTACTGATGGGCTCTGGCCTCTTACTGGACATGAATTAACAAAATGTCCATCAAATCCGCAATAGAGGCACAGGCGGTTGGTGATCCTCCGTTCCCTCTCCTTAGTCGAGATGCGAATCCCTCCCAGCTGCATGGGCTCAGTCTCAGAGCCAGAGGAGGGAGATGGTTGCGATGCGGAGCAGGGAAACACCGTTGATGCGAGCTCTCTTCCACGAGCCTGGTGACGAAGATCTACCCGTCGTTCTATGCGGATGGCGAGAGCAATCAAAGAGTCCACACTGGAAGGAACCTCCCGAGAGAGAATCTCATCTTTGACCACCGTGTGGAGTCCCTCCAGAAAACGAGCGAGCAGCGCCGGCTCGTTCCAGTCACTAGAGGCAGCAAGAGTACGAAACTCTATAGAGTAATCCGTTATGGATCGATCACCTTGGCATAGGGAAGCCAGGACCCTAGAAGCCTCCCCACCAAAAACTGAACGGTCAAAAACCCGAATCATCTCCTCTTTAAAGTTCTGGTAATTGTTAGAACAATCAGCCCTTGCCTCCCAGATAGCTGTGCCCCACTCTCGGGCCCGGCCAGTAAGGAGTGAAATGACGTAAGCAACCCGAGCTCTCTCTCTAGAGTATGTGTTGGGTTGGAGAGAGAACACAATCTCACACTGGGTGAGAAAGGAGCGGCACTCAGTGGGCTGCCCGGAGTAGCAAGGTGGGTTATTAACCCTAGGTTCTGGAGGCTCGGCAGGCCAGGAAGTAACAGGTGGCACGAGACGAAGACTCTGGAACTGTCCAGAGAGGTCGGAAACCTGAGCGGCCAGGCTCTCCACGGCATGGCGAGCAGCAGACAATTCCTGCTCGTGTCTGCCGAGCATGGCTCCTTGGATCTCGACGGCAGTGTTACGAGCGTCTGTAGTCGCTGGGTCCATTCCTTGGTCGGATCCTTCTGTCATGCAGGTGAATGAGGACCCAAAAGCGACTTGGCGAAAACAGAGTATTTAATCCAGAATAAACTTTACAAAACAAAAAGCATAATACTACACGTAAAGACGAGAACGGACTGGAGACTTGATCGAGAACTGCAGGTTGCCTCGGGAAGGCACTTGAACCTAGCAGACTCAGACACCTGCTCACCACGCAGCATCTGAGGGAAACACGACACGACAGGGCAAAACATAGACACAGCACGGTGAATTATAAATGAGGATCCGACAGGGCAGGTACGGGAAACAAGGAGTGAAATAGGGACTCTAATCAGGGAAAAGGATCGGGAACAGGTGTGGGAAGACTAAATGATGATTAGGGGAATAGGAACAGCTGGGAGCAGGAACGGAACGATAGAGAGAAGAGAGAGCGAGAGAGTGAGAGAGGGAGGGGGAGAGAGAGGGATAGAAAGAGGGAAAGAACCTAATAAGACCAGCAGAGGGAAACGAATAGAATGGGAAGCACAGGGACAAGACAAGATAATAAATGACAAAACATGACAGTGGCACTGTAGAAGATGTCTTGTCATGTTCTGCTCTAGTAGAATATGTCCTGTCATGTTCCGCTCTAGTAAAATATGTCCTGTCATGTTCTGCTCTCGTAAAATATGTCCTGTCATGTTCCGCTCTAGTAAAGCTCCTTTCCTGAGGACGGCTCACCTCTCACAGTTCTGGGCGACTTTAACCTCCCCACGTCTACCTTTGACTCTTTCCTCTCTGCCTCCTTCTTTCCACTCCTCTCCTCTTTTGACCTCACCCTCTCACCTTCCCCCCCTACTCACAAGGCAGGCAATACGCTCGACCTCATCTTTACTAGATGCTGTTCTTCCACTAACCTCATTGCAACTCCCCTCCAAGTCTCCGACCACTACCTTGTATCCTTTTCCCTCTCGCTCTCATCCAACACCTCCCACACTGCCCCTACTCGGATGGTATCGCGCCGTCCCAACCTTCGCTCTCTCTCCCCCGCTACTCTCTCCTCTTCCATCCTATCATCTCTTCCCTCCGCTCAAACCTTCTCCCACCTATCTCCTGATTCTGCCTCCTCAACCCTCCTCTCCTCCCTCTCTGCATCCCTTGACTCTCTATGTCCCCTCCCGCTCCGTGGCTCGATGACTCATTGCGAGCTCACAGAACAGGGCTCCGGGCAGCCGAGCGGAAATGGAGGAAAACTCGCCTCCCTGCGGACCTGGCATCCTTTCACTCCCTCCTCTCTACATTTTCCTCCTCTGTCTCTGCTGCTAAAGCCACTTTCTACCACGCTAAATTCCAAGCATCTGCCTCTAACCCTAGGAAGCTCTTTGCCACCTTCTCCTCCCTCCTGAATCCTCCTCCCCCTCCCCCACCTCCTCCCTCTCTGCAGATGACTTCGTCAACCATTTTGAAAAGAAGGTCGACGACATCCGATCCTCGTTTGCTAAGTCAAACGACACCGCTGGTTCTGCTCACACTGCCCTACCCTGTGCTCTGACCTCTTTCTCCCCTCTCTCTCCAGATGAAATCTCGCGTCTTGTGACGGCCGGCCGCCCAACAATCTGCCCGCTTGACCCTATCCCCTCCTCTCTTCTCCAGACCATTTCCGGAGACCTTCTCCCTTACCTCACCTCGCTCATCAACTCATCCCTGACCGCTGGCTACGTCCCTTCTGTCTTCAAGAGAGCGAGAGTTGCACCCCTTCTGAAAAAACCTACACTCGATCCCTCCGATGTCAACAATTACAGACCAGTATCCCTTCTTTCTTTTCTCTCCAAAACTCTTGAACGTGCCGTCCTTGGCCAGCTCTCCCGCTATCTCTCTCTGAATGACCTTCTTGATCCAAATCAGTCAGGTTTCAAGACTAGTCATTGAACTGAGACTGCTCTCCTCTGTATCACGGAGGCGCTCCGCACTGCTAAAGCTAACTCTCTCTCCTCTGCTCTCATCCTTCTAGATCTATCGGCTGCCTTCGATACTGTGAACCATCAGATCCTCCTCTCCACCCTCTCCGAGTTGGGCATCTCCTGTGCGGCCCACGCTTGGATTGCGTCCTACCTGACAGGTCGCTCCTACCAGGTGGCGTGGCGAGAATCTGTCTCCTCACCACGCGCTCTCACCACTGGTGTCCCCCAGGGCTCTGTTCTTGGCCCTCTCCTATTCTCGCTATACACCAAGTCACTTGGCTCTGTCATAACCTCACATGGTCTCTCTTATCATTGCTATGCAGACGACACACAATTAATCTTCTCCTTTCCCCCTTCTGATGACCAGGTGGCGAATCGCATCTCTGCATGTCTGGCAGACATATCAGTGTGGATGACGGATCACCACCTCAAGCTGAACCTCGGCAAGACGGAGCTGCTCTTCCTCCCGGGGAAGGACTGCCCGTTCCATGATCTCGCCATCACGGTTGACAACTCCATTGTGTCCTCCTCCCAGAGCGCCAAGAACCTTGGCGTGATCCTGGACAACACCCTGTCGTTCTCAACCAACATCAAGGCGGTGGCCCGTTCCTGTAGGTTCATGCTCTACAACATCCGCAGAGTACGACCCTGCCTCACACAGGAAGCGGCGCAGGTCCTAATCCAGGCACTTGTCATCTCCCGTCTGGATTACTGCAACTCGCTGTTGGCTGGGCTCCCTGCCTGTGCCATTAAACCCCTTCAACTCATCCAGAACGCCGCAGCCCGTCTGGTGTTCAACCTTCCCAAGTTCTCTCACGTCACCCCGCTCCTCCGTTCTCTCCACTGGCTTCCAGTTGAAGCTCGCATCCGCTACAAGACCATGGTGCTTGCCTACGGAGCTGTGAGGGGAACGGCACCTCAGTACCTCCAGGCTCTGATCAGGCCCTACACCCAAACAAGGGCACTGCATTCATCCACCTCTGGCCTGCTCGCCTCCCTACCACTGAGGAAGTACAGCTCCCGCTCAGCCCAGTCAAAACTGTTTGCTGCCCTGGCCCCCCAATGGTGGAACAAACTCCCTCACGACGCCAGGACAGCGGAGTCAATCACCACCTTCCGGAGACACCTGAAACCCCACCTCTTTAAGGAATACCTAGGATAGGATAAGTAATCCCTCTCACCCCCCCCGCTTAAGTTTTAGATGCACTATTGTAAAGTGACTGTTCCACTGGATGTCATAAGGTGAATGCACCAATTTGTAAGTTGCTCTGGATAAGAGCGTCTGCTAAATGACTTAAATGTAAATGTAATGTAAATGTAAAATATGTCCTGTCATGTTCTGCGTTAGTAGAATATGTCCTGTCATGTTTCGCTCTAGTAAAATATGTCCTGTCATGTTCTGCATTAGTAGAATATGTCCTGTCATGTTCTGCTCTAGTAGAATGTCCTGTCATGTTCTGCTCTAGTAGAATATGTCATGTCATGTTCTGCTCTAGTAGAAGATGTTCTGTCATGGTCTACTATGGTAGAAGATGTCTTGGCATGCCCTGCTCTAGTAGAAGATGTTCTGTCATGGTCTACTATGGTAGAAGATGTCTTGGCATGCCCTGCTCTAGTAGAAGATGTCTTGGCATGCCCTGCTCTAGTAGAATATGTCTTGGCATGCTCTGCTCTAGTAGAAGATGTCTTGGCATGCCCTGCTCTAGTAGAAGATGTCTTGGCATGCCCTGCTCTAGTAGAAGATGTCTTGGCATGGTCTACTATGGTAGAAGATGTTCTGTCATGGTCTACTATGGTAGAAGATGTCTTGGCATGCCCTGCTCTAGTAGAAGATGTTCTGTCATGGTCTACTATGGTAGAAGATGTCTTGGCATGCCCTGCTCTAGTAGAAGATGTTCTGTCATGGTCTACTATGGTAGAAGATGTCTTGGCATGCCCTGCTCTAGTAGAAGATGTTCTGCCATGGTCTACTATGGTAGAAGTGGTCTTGGCATGCCCTATTCTAGTAGAAGATGTTCTGCCATGGTCTACTATGGTAGAAGTGGTCTTGGCATGCCCTGCTCTAGTAGATGATGTTCTGTCATGGTCTACTATGGTAGAAGATGTCTTGGCATGCCCTGCTCTAGTAGAAGATGTTCTGTCATGGTCTACTATGGTAGAAGTGGTCTTGGCATGCCCTGCTCTAGTAGAAGATGTCTTGGCATGCCCTGCTCTAGTCGAAGATGTCTTGGCATGCCCTGCTCTAGTAGAAGATGTTCTGTCATGGTCTACTATGGTAGAAGATGTCTTGGCATGCCCTGCTCTAGTAGAAGATGTCTTGGCATGCCCTGCTCTAGTAGAAGATGTTCTGTCATGGTCTACTATGGTAGAAGATGTCTTGGCATGCCCTGCTCTAGTAGAAGATGTCTTGGCATGCCCTGCTCTAGTAGAAGATGTCTAGGCATGCCCTGCTCTAGTAGAAGATGTTCTGTCATGGTCTACTATGGTAGAAGATGTCTTGGCATGCCCTGCTCTAGTAGAAGATGTCTTGGCATGCCCTGTTCTAGTAGAAGATGTTCTGTCATGGTCTACTATGGTAGAATATGTCTTGGCATGCCCTGCTCTAGTAGAAGATGTCTTCGCATGCCCTGCCCTGCTCTAGTAGAAGATGTCTTGGCATGCCCTGCTCTAGTAGAAGATGTCTTGGCATGCCATGCTCTAGTAGAAGATGTCTTGGCATGCCCTGCTCTAGTAGAAGATGTTCTGTCATGGTCTACTATGGTAGAAGATGTCTTGGCATGCCCTGCTCTAGTAGAAGATGTTCTGTCATGGTCTACTATGGTAGAAGATGTCTTGGCATGCCCTGCTCTAGTAGAAGATGTCTTGGCATGCCCTGCTCTAGTAGAAGATGTCTTGGCATGCCCTGCCCTGCTCTAGTAGAAGATGTCTTGGCATGCCCTGCTCTAGTAGAAGATGTCTTGGCATGCCATGCTCTAGTAGAAGATGTCTTGGCATGCCCTGCTCTAGTAGAAGATGTTCTGTCATGGTCTACTATGGTAGAAGATGTCTTGGCATGCCCTGCTCTAGTAGAAGATGTTCTGTCATGGTCTACTATGGTAGAAGATATCTTGGCATGCCCTGCTCTAGTAGAAGATGTCTTGGCATGCCCTGCTCTAGTAGAAGATGTCTTGGCATGCCCTGCTGTCTTTATTGAGTTTTTGATATGTTTACAAGTGTATAGTGGCTGTAGATATACTGTATGGAGCTATATGGATGTATCTATGTTCTGTTCTGACATGTCCTGCAATCTCTGTTGCCTTCTTATTGGCTGTGTTTTAACCTGCTATGTTCTGATTGGATATGTGTATCTGACTTGTTATGTTATAATTGGCTGTATTGTGATTGGCTGTGTTCCAGAGACTACACCCTCTCTGGCCCCTCCCTCAGCAGAGCCCCATAGGGCAGGTGTCCCAGTGGGCAGAGCTTCATCGTCCCGACACCTCCCCTCACCCCTCCTCTGGTCCTCCTGTCTGCTGCAAGTGGCCCTAACTCTGGCCCTGATATGGTGAGTACATACACACTCCACACTAAACACTAAACTACAGTGATGTCTGCGCTGATATGGTGAGTACTTACACACTCCACACTAAACCCTACACTACAGTGCTGTCTGCTGCAAGGGGCCCTAACTCTGCCCTCTTGTATTGAGTAGATAACCCAGACCCGGTGCCAGAACAAATCAGTTGGACGGTAGTTTCCATGGATGGGCCCATTAATTTTTTCAGTTTGGTGCCCACAGCCTTAGTTATTGACATGTAAAAATACAACGGGTGGAGCTTTTTTTAAGACATTTCAAACCCGTAAGAAAATGCACAGTGTAGGCCTCCAATTGTTGACGTGGCCTGCTGGCGATCAGTAGGCTTCCTCATTTACATCCTCGTTGACGGTATATTGATCTATACCTTCAGCAGCTCCGGATATTGATCTATACCTTCAGTAGCTCCGTATATTGATCTATAACTTCAGTAGCTCCGTATATTGATCTATACCTTCAGTAGCTCTGTATATTGATCTATACCTTCAGTAGCTCTGTATATTGATCTATAACTTCAGTAGCTCCGTATATTGATCTATACCTTCAGCAGCTCCGTATATTGATCTATAACTTCAGTAGCTCCGTATATTGATCTATACCTTCAGCAGCTCCGTATATTGATCTATACCTTCAGTAGCTCCATATATTGATCTATACCTTCAGTAGCTCCGTATATTGATCTATACCTTCAGTAGCTCTGTATATTGATCTATAACTTCAGTAGCTCCGTATATTGATCTATACCTTCAGCAGCTCCGTATATTGATCTATAACTTCAGTAGCTCCGTATATTGATCTATACCTTCAGCAGCTCCGTATATTGATCTATACCTTCAGTAGCTCCATATATTGATCTATACCTTCAGTAGCTCCGTATATTGATCTATACCTTCAGCAGCTCCGTATATTGATCTATACCTTCAGCAGCTCCGTATATTGATCTATAACTTCAGTAGCTCCGTATATTGATCTATACCTTCAGTAGCTCCGTATATTGATCTATACCTTCAGTAGCTCCGTATATTGATCTATACCTTCAGTAGCTCCGTATATTGATCTATACCTTCAGTAGCTCCATATAGTTCTATCATACATAGCCTACTGCATGAAACAGTGAATAGATTTTTATTCATTTGATTAGGCAAAAGCATAGAATAGCATAATTTGAGTTTAACTCAGTCACTGATCTGTGAAGCCTGGGTTACATGGCAACAGGGTTACAGGGTTACATGGCTACAGGGCTACAGGGTTACAGAGCTACAGGGCTACAGGGTTACAGAGCTACAGGGCTACATGGCTACAGGCCTACAGGGTTACATGGCAACAGGGTTACAGGGTTATATGGCTACAGGGTTACAGGGTTACATGGCTACAGGGCTACAGGGATACAGGGTTACATGGCAACAGGGTTACAGGGTTACATGGCTACAGGGTTACAGAGCTACAGGGTTACAGGGCTACAGGGGCTACAGGGTTAGATGGCTACAGAGCTACAGGGGTACAGGGCTACAGGGCTACAGGGTTACATGGCTACAGGGCTACAGGGTTACAGGGCTACAGGGCTACAGGGTTACAGGGCTACAGGTTTACATGGCTACAGGGCTACAATGTTACATGGCTACAGGGCTACAGGGTTACAGAGCTACAGGTTTACAGGGCTACAGGGTTACAGGGCTACAGGGTTACAGAGCTACAGGGTTACATGGCTACATGGCTACACGGCTACGGGGTTACAGGGCTACAGGGTTACATGGCAACAGGGCTACAGGGTTACATGGCTACAGGGTTACAGGGCTACAGGGCTACAGGGCTACAGTGCTACAGGGTTACAGGGCTACAGGGTTACAGGGCTACAGGGTTACATAGCTACAGATATACAACGCTACATGGCTACAGGGTTACATGGCTACAGGGCTACAGTGCTACAGGGTTACAGGGCTACAGGGTTACATGGCTACAGGGTTACAGAGCTACAGGGTTACATGGCTACATGGCTACACGGCTACGGGGTTACAGGGCTACAGGGTTACATGGCAACAGGGCTACAGGGTTACATGGCTACAGGGTTACAGGGCTACAGGGTTACAGGGCTACATGGCTACATGGCTAGAGGGTTACAGGGTTACAGGGTTACAGGGCTACAGGGCTACAGGGTTACATGGCTACAGATATACAACGCTACATGGCTACAGGGTTACATGGCTACAGGGCAACAGGGTTACATGGCTACATGGCTACAGGGTTACAGGGCTATAGGGCTACAGGGTTACAGGGTTACAGGGCTACAGAGCTACAGGGCTACAGGGCTACATAGCTACAGGGCTACAGAGCTACAGAGATACAGGGATACATGGCTACATGGATACAGGGTTACAGAGCTACAGGGTTACATGGTTACAGGGCTACAGGTTTACATGGCTACAGGGTTACAGGGCTACAGGGTTACAGGGTTACATGGTTACAGGGTTACATGGCAACAGGGCTACAGGGTTACATGGCAACAGGGCTACAGGGTTACATGGCAACAGGGCTACAGGGTTACATGGCTACAGGGCTACAGGGTTACAAGGCTACAGGGTACATGGCTACAGGGCTACAGGGCTACAGGGTTACAGAGCTACAGGATTACAGAGCTACAGGGCTACAGGGTTACATGGCTACAGGGTTACAGGGCTACAGGCTAAAACAATACTTGGCCAGATCCGTTACTACTAGTTAACTAAATAAATAGTAGGCCTACACTAGTTAACTAAATAAATAGTAGGCCTACACTAGTTAACTAAATTAATATTAGGTCTACACTAGTTAACTAAATTAATAGTAGGCCTACACTAGTTAACTAAATAAATAGTAGGCCTACACTAGTTAAATTAATAAATAGTAGGCCTACACTAGTTAAATTAATAGTAGGCCTACACTAGTTAACTAAATAAATAGTAGGTCTGTACTAGTTAAATTAATAGTAGGCCTACACTAGTTAACTAAATTAATACTAGGCCTACACTAGTGTAGGCCTACTATTTATTTAGTTAACTAGTATAGGCCTACTATTTATTTAGTTAACTAGTGTAGGCCTACTATTTATTTAGTTAACTAGTATAGGTCTACTATTTATTTAGTTAACTAGTGTAGGCCTACTATTTATTTAGTTAACTAGTGTAGGCCTATACTAGTTAACTAAATAAATAGTAGGCCTACACTAGTTACATAAATAAATAGAGACCTATACTAGTTAAATTAATAAATAGTAGGCCTATACTAGTTCAATTAATAAATGGTAGGTTTATACCAGTTAACTAAATAAATTGTCGGCCTGTACTAGTTAAATTAATAGTAGGCCTAAACAAGTTATATAAATAGCAGGCCTACACTAGTTAACTAAATAGTAGGCCTATACAAGTTAATTAACGCGCTTCTAAGTAAGCTCACAAAATAAGTTTCTCAAATCAAAACAAATGTTTTTTGTCAAATGCACCGAATACAACAGGTGTAGACCTGAAATGATTACTTACAAGCCCTTAAACAACAATACAGTTGTGCAATGCAGTAAATAATTTAAAATATAAGTAACAAATAATTAAAGAGCAGCAGTAAAATAACACACGAGGCTATATACAGGGGGTACCGTTACAGAGTCAATGTGGAGGCTATATACAGGTGTTACAGAGTCAATGTGGAGGCTATATACAGGGTACAGAGTCAATGTGGAGGCTATATACAGGTGTTACAGAGTTAATGTGGAGGCTATATACAGGGGGTACCGGTACAGAGTCAATGTGGAGACTATATACAGGGGGTACCGGTACAGAGTCAATGTGGAGGCTATATACAGGGTATTACGGTACAGAGTCAATGTGGAGGTTATATACAGGGGGTACCGTTACAGAGTCAATGTGGAGGTTATATACAGGGGGTACCGGTACAGAGTCAATGTGGAGGCTATATACAGGGGGTACCGGTACAGAGTCAATGTGGAGGCTATATACAGGGGGTACCGGTACAGTGTCAATGTGGAGGCTATATACAGGGGGTACCATTACAGAGTCAATGTGGAGGTTATATACAGGGGGTACAGGTACAGAGTCAATGTGGAGGCTATATACAGGGGGTACCAGTACAGAGTCAATGTGGAGACTATATACAGGGGGTACCGGTACAGAGTCAATGTGGAGGTTATATACAGGGGGTACCGGTACAGAGTCAATGTGGAGGCTATATACAGGGGGTACCGGTACAGTGTCAATGTGGAGACTATATACAGGGGGTACCGGTACAGAGTCAATGTGGAGACTATATACAGGGGGTACCGGTACAGAGTCAATGTGGAGGCTATATACAGGTGATACCGGTACAGAATCAATGTGTGGGGGTACCGGTTAGTCAGGGTAATTGAGGTAATATGTACAGGTAGGTAGAGGGACTATGTATTAAAGGGACTATGCATAGATAATAAACAGAGAGTAGCAGCAGCGTAAATGAGGGGTCTGGGTTGCCCTTTGATTAGCTGTTCAGGAGTCAAGGCTTGCTGGTAGAAGCTGTTAAGAAGCCTTTTGGACCTAGACTTGGCGCTCCGGGTACCGCTAGCCGTGCAGTAGCAGAGAGAACAGTTTGTGACTAGGGTGGCTGGAGTCTTTGACAAATGGCCCCAGTGATGAACTGGGCCCTACACACTGCCCTCTGTAGTGCAGTCGGAGGCCGAGCAGTTGCCATACCAGGAGGTGATGGTGCAGCTGTAGAACAAGTTAATTAGCCTACATAAAATTCCGATCAGTCCAAAGTCTGCAGGATGTGTGTGTATGTGGCTGAGGTACCTGTACCAGACAGGGGGAGACAGGGCAGGGCAGACGGGGAGCAGAATGCTGGGTGGGATCCTTGCAGCAGTGCAGCATGCAGCGGGAGTAGGTGCCACAGCCGCTTGGTAGAAGCTTTTTTGGGGGGGAGGAGTAGGAGAGGAGGCGTTCAACCAGACAGGTGCAGATAAAAATATCAGGACTTTACAAAAAACGTTGGGCAAAGACAAAAAGCAAGACACCATTAAAGGTTCTACATTTGAGTGCCATTCCCTCACGGGAAAACGAGGCCAATTCCCTCACCGAGGGACACTGGAAAACGAGGGCTATTCCCTCAAAGAGGGACAGTGGAAAACGAGGGCCATTCCCCCACCGAGGGACACTGGAAAACGAGGGCCATTCCCTCACCGAGGGACTCTGGAAAACGAGGGCTATTCCCTCAAAGAGGGATAGTGGAAAACGAGGGCCATTCCCTCAAAGAGGGATAGTGGAAAACGAGGGCCATTCCCTCAAAGAGGGATAGTGGAAAACGAGGGCCATTCCCCCACCGAGGGACACTGGAAAACGAGGCCAATTCCCTCACCGAGGGACAGTGGAAAACGAGGGCCATTCCCCCACCGAGGGACACTGGAAAACGAGGGCCATTCCCTTACAGAAGGACACTGCAAAACGAGGGGTGATTGAAACAGTGACAGAACATTAACAGATCAGTTTGGCTCTTCTCTGTGTGATGTTTTGGTGTATCACCGTCCTGGGACCTATGAACCCGAGTCGCCCAGTAAAGTACAGGGCATGAGGAGGAGGATGAGGAGGATGAAGAGGAGACGATACAGTAGGAAAACATCTGCTCCAGCTAACAGTTCAAAACAAACACCACATCACAGGAAGCGAGTGGATTGGCTGATCCATAATGGTTCGTGTATGATTGGTTGATCCATAGGGGGTTACATCAAACTGTAAAAGATATTTCCTCATACCGCCTCAGGGCAATTTGCTGCTCCTATTTCCTCAAGAGGAGTGAGGCAACATGTTATGTCTTTTATGCATGTGAATGTGACTTCTATCCATAAAGACAGGATAACAATGGCAAGGTCCCATTTGGGATGCAGCTCAGGTTAGTTTTCAGTGTAAATTGCTCCATGCGTAATGAGATGATAAGGCAACGTCCTGCAGGGTTTCATATTACTCACCTGCCAGCTCCCTTTCAGGGGCTGCATCTCAAACGGACGCCTCTTTAGCGTCTAAGAAATGTGGCTAACGTCTTATATCTGGTTAAGTATTATATCTGTCACTGATCTGGAGAAATGGATGTTTTTATTTCCTCATGTCTAGATTACTGTAACTCTTTCTCAGTCAAATATCACTCCATCATCTACAGTTAGTTAGTTAGTTAGTTCTGCAGCTCAGCTTCTAATAGGCACCAGGAAATGTAATTACATCACATCTGTTTTAGCTTCTCTACGCTGGCTACCAGTCACATTTATAATAGATTTTAACATTGTATTAATCACGTTTAAGACTAGGCTTGGTTTAGACCCATTCTATATCTCTGACCATTCATCTCCTGACCAGCCTGAGATCCCCCTGCAGGCCACTGTTGACCATTCATCTCCTGACCAGCCTGAGATCCCCCTGCAGGCCACTGTTGACCATTCATCTTCTGACCAGCCTGAGATCCCCCTGCAGGCCACTGTTGACCATTCATCTCCCGACCAGCCTGACATCCTCCTGCAGGCCACTGTTGACAATTCATCTAACGACGAGCCAGGACACAGCCTGAGATCCCCCTGCAGGCCACTGTTGACCATTCATCTCCCGACCAGCCTGACATCCTCTTGCAGGCCACTGTTGACCATTCATCTCCCGATGAGCCAGGACACAGCCTGAGATCCTCTTGCAGGCCACTGTTGACCATTCATCTCCCGATGAGCCAGGACACAGCCTGAGATCCTCTTGCAGGCCACTGTTGACCATTCATCTCCCGACGAGCCAGGATAGCCTGAGATCCTCTTGCAGTCCACTGTTGACCATTCATCTGCCTATGAACCAGGACACAGCCTGAGATCGTCTGGCAGTCCACTGTTCACCATTTCAAAGTCTAGATTGAAAATGAAGGAGACTAGACATTTGCCATTAGGACCCATAGAATTTGGAATGGTCTGCCAGAGGAGATCAGGCCTGCAGATTCAGGAACTCTTTTATATCCTTGCCGAAGACACACTTATTTAAGATGCTTTTAATGTAGGATTTCAATGCTTCTAGTCCTTAGATAACTGTGCTCTATGTTGTTTTTTCAGGTGTTATTTCTTACATTGGTAGCCCATAAAACCTTAAGTGTTATTACATACACCCAGGAAGAACTATTGGATATCAGAGAGACGTCAACTTAGCAGCACAAACAGAATTACGATCAGGAATATTTTTTTACATTTTTATTTCACCTTTATTTAACCAGGTAGGCAGGTGAGAACACCTTTATTTAACCAGGTAGGCAGGTGAGAACACCTTTATTTAACCAGGTAGGCAGGTGAGAACACCTTTATTTAACCAGGTAGGCAGGTGAGAACAAGTTCTGATTTTCAACTGCGACCTGGCCAAGATAAAGCAAAGCAGTACGACACAAACAACAACACAGAGTTACACATAAACAAACAAACAGTCAAAAACACAATAGGAAAATCTATTTACAGTGGGTGCAAGAGTAAGGCAATAAATAGGCCCTAGTGGCGAAATAATTACAATTTATCATTAACACTGGAGTGATAGATCAAATCAACATTTATTTGTCACATGCGCAGGATACTACAGGTATAGACCTTACAATGAAATGCTGAATACAACAGGTATTAGAATGAAAAGCTTACTTACAGGCTCTAACCAACAGTGCAAAAAAGGTATTAGGTGAACAACAGGTAAGTAAAGAATTAAAAACAATAGTAAAAAGACAGTGAAAAACATTAGCGAGGCTATATACAGTAGCGAGGCTACATACAGAGACCGGTTAGTCAAGCTGATTGAGGTAGTATGTACATGTAGGTATGGTTAAAGTGACTATGCATATTTGATGAACAGAGAGTAGCAGTAGCGTAAAGAGGGGTTGGTGGGTGGCAGGACACAATGCAGATAGCCCGGTTAGCCAATGTGCGGGGGCACTGATTGGTCGGGCCAATCAAGGTAGTATGTACATGAATGTATAGTTAAAGTGACTATGCATATATGATAAACAGAGAGTAGCAGCAGCGTAAAAGAGGGGTTGGGGGGGGCACACAATGCAAATAGTCCAGGTATCCATTTGATTACCTGTTCAGGAGGCTTATGACTTTGGGATAAAAACTGTCGAGGAGCCTTTTTGTCCTAGACTTGGCTCTGTGGTACCGCTTAACATGCGGTAGTAGCGAGAACAGTCTATGTCTGGGTTGGCTGGGGTCTTTGACAATTTTTAGGGCCTTTCTGACACCGCCTGGTGTAGAGGTCCTTGATGACAGGCACTACCCTCTGTAGTGCCTTGCAGTCGGAGGCCGAGCAATTGCCGTACCAGGCAGTGATGCAACCGGTCAGGATGCTCTTGATGTTGCAGCTGTAGAACCTTTTGAGGATCTCAGGACCCATGCCAAATCATTTTAGGTTCCTGAGGGGGAATAGGCTTTGCCGTGCCCTCTTCGCAACTGTCTTGGTGTGTTTGGACCATTCTAGTTTGTTGGTGATGTGGACACCAAGGTACTTGAAGTCTCAACCTGCTCCACTACAGCCCCGTCGATGAGAATGGGGGACTCGGTCCTCCTTTTCAGTCCACAATAATTTCCTTAGTCTTTGTTACGTTGAGGGATAGGATGTTATTCTGGCACCACCCAGCCAGACCTCTTCCCTATAGGCTGTCTCGTCATTGGCTGTCTCGTCACTCCCTATAAGCTGTCTCGTCACTCGTCATTGGGGATCAGGCCTACCACTATTGTGTCGTCTGCAAACTTAATGATGGTGTTGGAGTCGTGGCCTGGACATCAGTCGTGGGTGAACAGGGAGTACAGGATGGGACTGAGCACGCACCCCTGGGGAACTCCAGTGTTGAGGATCAGCGTGGCAGATGTGTTGCTACCTACCCTCCCACCTGGGGGCGGCCCGTCAGGAAGTCCAGAATCCAGTTGCAGAGGGGGGTGTTTAGTCCCAGGATCCTTAGCTTAGTGATGAGCTTTGAGGGTACTATGGTGTTGAGCGCTGAGCTGTAGTCAATGAATAATATTCTCATATAAGTGTTCCCTTTGTCCAGGTCGGAAAGGGCAGTGTGGAGAGCAATAAAGATTGCATCATCTGTGGATCTGTTGGTGCGGTATTTAAATTGAAGTGGGTCTAGGGTTTTTGGGATAATGGTGTAAATATGAGCCAATACCAGCCTTTCAAAGCACTTCATGGTTACCGACGTGAGTGCTATGGGTCTCCAGTAATTTAGGCAGGTTGCCTTTGTGTTCTTGGGCACAGGGACTATGGTGGTCTGCTTGAAACATGTTGGTATTACAGACTCAATCAGGGACATGTTGAAAATGTCAGTGAAGACACCTACCTGTTGGTCAGCACAAGCCCGGCGCACACATCCTGGTAATCCGTCTGGCCCCGCAGCCTTGTGTATGTTGACCTGTTTAAAGGTCTTACGTCAGCTACGGAGAGCATGATCACACAGTCCTCCGGAACAGCTGGTGCTCTCATGCATGCCTCAGTGTTACTTGCCCCGAAGCGAGCACAGAAGTGAATTAGCTCGTCTGGTAAGCTTGTGTCACTGGGCAGCTCACGACTGTGCTTCCCTTTGTAGTCTGTAATAGTTTGCAAGCTCTGCCACCTAAGACGAGTGTCAGAGGCGGTGTAGTATGATTGAATCTTAGCCCTGTATTGACGTTTTGCATGTTTGATGTTTCGTCGCAGGGCATAGCAGGATTTCTTATATGCCATTTAGCAGACGCTTTTATCCAAAGCGACTTACAGTCATGTGTGCATACATTCTACGTATGGGTGGTCCCGGGGATCGAACCCACTACCCTGGCGTTACAAGCGCCATGCTCTACCAACTGAGCTACAGAAGGACCACAATTTCTTGTAAGCTTCCGGGTTAGAGTCCGTCTGTGGAGGTGAATAAACAGCCATGAAAAGTGTAGCATGAAAACACTCTCGTAGTGTGGCCTGCAATTTATCTTAAATTAATATACTCTACTTCAGGCGAGCAAAATCTGGAGACTTCCTTAGATTTCGTGCACCAGCTGTTTACAAATATGCACAGACAGCCTCCCCCCCTGTTCTTACCCGAGTGTGCTGTTCTATCTTTCCGGTGCACCGTATATCCCGCTAACTGAATATCCATGTCATCATTCAGCCACGATTCCGTGAAACTTAGGATATTACAGTTTTTGATGTCCTGTTGGTAGAATATTCGTGATCATACCTCGTCTAATTTATTGTCCAATGATTGCACATTGTCAAGTAATATTGACGGTAACGGCAGCGTTCCCTATCGATGTGCAGAAGATGATGTGCAAGTAGAATTACTGGGGGGCAAAGAGCAAGAGGATAAATACAATATGGGGAGTTGGGTGTGCTATTTACAGGTTATAGTGATCGTTAAGCTGCTATGACAGCTGATGCTTAAATTAGACTTTCCAAAGCGGATCCTTTGTCTGCACCTCCCTGGGCATTTGAAGTGATTCCAGAGGCCGACCCAAAACAACGCAGTCAGAGAAGAGGGCGAGGCGTGGTCTTCCAATAAGGCTTCAGCACACCACCCACCGCTTCCCAGTATATTACTCGCTGGGACTTGTCAGAGGCAGTTCAGCCAACAGCATCGCGCCGACAGGTATAAACATCTCTCCAGTAAGAAGGTTGGGGGTGGTGTATGTTTCATGACTCATGGTGTAATTGTAACAACATACAGGAACTCAAGTCCTTTTGTTCACCTGACCTAGAATTCCTCACAATCAAATGCTGACCGTATTATCTCCTAAGAGAACTCTCCTCGGTTATCGTCACAGCTGTGTATATCCCAAGCGGAGGACCATCAAGGAACTTCACTGGACTTTATGCAAACTGGAAACCATATAAACCATATATCCTGAGGCTGCATTTATTGTAGCTGGGGATTTTAGCAAAGCTAATTTGAGAACAAGTCTACCTAAATTCTATCAGCATATCGATTACAGTACACGAGCGAGTAACACAACTCTAACTTCCGCAATGTCCCCACCACCCTCCTTTTGGCAAATCTGACCATGACTCCAGCTTGTTGTTCCCCTCCTATAGGCAGAAACTAAAACCGGAAGCGCCGTGGTTTAAGTCTATCGAACACTAGTCTGACCAATCAGATTCCACGCTTCAAAATTGCTTCGATCACGTGGACAGGGATATGTTTCGGATAGCCTCAGAGAACAACGCTGACTCGGTGAGCGAGGTTATAAGGAAGTGTATAGGAGATGTTGTACCCACTGTGACAATGGAAAGCTTCCCAAACCAGAAACCATGGATTGATGGCAGCATTTGCGCAAAACTGAAAGCACGAAACATCGCATTTATTCATGGCTAGGCAACTGGGAATATGGTCGAATACAAACAGTGTAGTTATTCCTTCCTTAATTAAGGCAATCAAACAAGCAAAGTGTCAGTATAGAGACAAAGTGGAGTCGCAATTCAACAGCTCAGTTACGAGACGCATGGGGCAGCTTCTACAGACAATCACGGATTACAAAACTAAAACCAGTCGCGGACATCGACATCTTGCTTTGTGCGCTTTGAGGACAATACACCAACGCGGCCCACTACCAAAGACTTTGGGCTCTCCATCTCCATGGCCAACGTGAATAAAACATGTAAAAGGCTGCCAGCCCAGACGGTATCCCCAGCCGCGTCCTCATAACATGCGCAGACCAGCTGGCTGGTGTGTTTATGGACTTATTTAATCAATCCCTATCCCAGTTTGCTTTCCTCACATGCTTCAAGATGGCCACCATTGTTCCTGTTCCCAAGAAAGCTAAGGTAACTGAACTAAACGACTATTGCCCCATAGCACTCACTTCCGTCATCATGAAGTGCTTTGAGAGACTAGTCAAGGATCATATCACCTCCACCCTACCTGTCACCTTAGACCCACTTCAATTTGCTTACCGCATCAAAAGGTCCACCGACGAGGCAATCGCCATCTCACTGAACACTGCCCTAACCCATCTGGACAAGAGGAATACCTATATAAGAATGCTGTTCATTGACTATAGCTCAGCATTCAACACCATAGAACCCTTCAAATTCGTCATCAAGCTTGAGACACTAGGTCTGAATCCCGCCCTGTGCAACTGTGTCCTGGACGTCCTGACAGGCCGACCCCAGGTGGTGAAGGTAGGAAACAACATCTCCACTCCGCTGATTCTCAGCACTGAGGCCCCACAAGCGTGCATTCTCAGCCCCATCCTGTACTGTGTGGCCATGCACACCTCCAACAAAAGCATCAAGTTTGCAGACGACACAACAGTGGTAGGCTTGATTTCCGACAATGACGAGACGGGGAGGAGGTGAGGGCCCCCGGATTGTGGTGTCAGGAAAATAACATGTGTACATGTCACCGACGAACTGAAATGGTCCACGCACACAGACAGTGTGGTGAAGAATCACAGAAAACACCCACTAACCTTTACAGATGCACCATCGACAGCATCCTGTTGGGCTGTATCACTGCCTGGTAATGCAACTGCACTGCCCTCAACCACAGGGCTCTCCAGGGGGTGGTGCGGTCTGCATAATGCATCACCGGGGGCAAACTAACTGCCCCCCAGGACAGCTACACCACCCGATGTCACAGGAAGGCCAAAAAAATAATCAAGAACAACAACCACCTGAGCCACTGCCTGTTCACCTCTTATCCAGAAGGCAAGGTCAGTACAGGTGCATCAAAGCTGGGACCGAGAGAATAAAAAACAGCTTCTATGTCAAGGCCATCAGACTGTTAAATAGCCATCAGTAGCACAGGGAGGCTGTTTATCTACAGACTTTAACTTCTTATGGCTGGGGGCAGTATATAGTAGCTTGGATGATTAAGGTGCCCAGAGTAAACTGCCTACTACTCAGGCCCAGTTACTAATATATGCATATTCTAAAACTGCTTGAATGATGTCTGTGAGTATAACAGAACTCATATGGCTTGCAAAAACCTGAGAAAAAATCCACCAGGAAGTGGGAAATCTGAGGTTTGTAGTTTTTAAACTCTTTGCCTATCAAATATATAGTGTCTATGGGGTCAAATTGCACTTCCTACGGCTTCCACTAGATGTCAACAGTCTTTAGAACCTTGTTTGATGCTTCTACTGTGAACGTGGGGGGAATGGGAGCTGAATGAGTCAGTGATCTTGCAGTGGCATGAGCTGGTCACGCGCGTTCACGTGAGAGTTAGCTTGCGTTCCCATTGCATTTCTGAAGATAAAGGATTTGCCCGGTTGGAACATTATTTAAGATTTATTTTAAAAACATCCTAAAGATTGATTCTATACATCGTTTGACATGTTTCTACAGACTGTAAAGGAACTTTTTGACTTTTCTTCTGGCCTGCGCGTCATGAATTTGGATTACTGGGCTAAACGCCCGAAAACAAAAAGGAGTTGTTTGGACATAAATGATGGACTTTATCGAACAAATCAAACATTTGTTGTGGAACTGCGATTCCTGGGAGTGCATTCTGATGAAGATCATCAAAGGTAGGTGAATATTTATAGTGTTATTTTTGACTTCTATTGACTCCACAACATGGCGATATCTGTTTGCGTTGTTTTGCGTCTGAGCGCTGTACTCAGATTATAGCACGGTGTGCTTTTTTGGTAAAGCTTTTTTGAAATCTGACACAGCGGTTGCATTAAGGAGTAGTTTATCTATAATTCCATGCATTATAATTGTATCTTTTATCAATGTTTATTATGAGTATTTCTGTAAATTGATGCGGCTCTCTGCAAAATCACTGGATGTTTATACATAATGCGCCAATGTAAAGATTTTTATATATAAATATGAACTTTATCGGACAAAACATACATGTGTTGTCTAACATGAAGTCCTATGAGTGCCATCTGATGAAGATCATCAAAGGTTAGTTATTACTTTTGTCTTTTTTTCTGCTTTTTGTGACTCCTCCCTTCTTTGGCTGGAAAAATGGCTGTGTTTTTCTGTGACCAGGTGCAGACCTAACATAATTGTTTCTGGTGCTTTCGTCATAAAGCCTTTTTGTAATCGGACACTGTGGTGGGATTAACAACAAGTTTATCTTTAAAATGGTGTAAAATACTTCTATGTTTCAGGAATTTTAATCATGGGATTTCTGTTGTTTTGAATTTGGCGCCCTGCACTTTCACTGGCTGTTGTCATATCGATCCCGTTAGCGGGATTTAAGCCATCAACCTGTCTCGTCCCCTTCAACTACGCAATTTGAAATGGATTTAACAAGGGACATCAATAAGGTATCATATATTTCACCTGGATTCACCTGGTCAGTCTATGTCGTGGAAAAAACAGGTGTTCCAAATGTTTTGTATACTCAGTGTTGTGACAGGTCTTATCAGACTCAGTGTTGGCCCATGTGACAGATATTATCAGACTCAGTGTTGGCCCATGTGATAGGTCTTATCAGACTCACTGTTGGCCCATGTGACAGATATCATCAAACTCAGTGTTGGCCCATGTGACAGATATTATCAGACTCAGTGTTGGCCCATGTGACAGCTCTTATCAGACTCAGTGTTGGCCCATGTGACAGGTCTTACCAGACTCAGTGTTGGCCCATGTGACAGGTCTTATCAGACTCAGTGTTGGCCCATGTGACAGGTCTTATCAAACTCATTGCACATTCATAATAGTTGTCTTTATACATTCACACTAGTTGATATCGGTAGTTATTATAAAGCAGTTCTTGATGAAAGTGAACCTTTCTAAAAACAGGAACAGATTCAACATTAGGCATATTTATCTGTCTGGTGGTTAGAGGAATGTAAGCGTCTCTCTTACCCTCTCTGGGGACCAATGAAATGTCAGGTCATTAACCCTGCTTCAACGCATTAACAATCTGGTGCCTGCTCTGTTTCAGAGCACAACCTGGTAGTTAGGTAGACTCTGATCTACACTGGAACAAACCTGGTAGTTAGGTAGACTCTGATCTACACTGGAACACCCCTGGTAGTTAGGTAGACTCTGATCTACACTGGAACAAACCTGGTAGTTAGTTAGAATCTGGTAGACTCTGATAGACTCTGATCTACACTGGAACACCCCTGGTAGTTAGGTAGACTGTGATCTACACTGGAACACCCCTGGTAGGTAGACTCTGGTAGACTCTGATCTACACTGGAACACTCCTGGTAGTTAGGTAGACTCGGATCTACACTGGAACACCCATGGTAGTTAGGTAGACTCTGATCTACACTGGAACTCCCCTGGTAGGTAGACTCTGATCTACACTGAAACACCCCTGGTAGGTAGGTAGACTCTGATCTACACTGGAACACTCCTGGTCGTTAGGTAGACTCTGATCTACACTGGAACACCTCTGGTAGTTAGGTAGACTCTGATCTACACTGGAACACCTCTGGTAGGTAGACTCTGATAGACTCTGATCTACACTGGAACACCCCTGGTAGTTAGGTAGACTTGGATCTACACTGGAACACCCCTGGTAGTTAGATAGACTCTGATCTACACTGGAACACCCCTGGTAGTTAGGTAGACTCTGATCTACACTGCAACACCCCTGGTAGTTAGGTAGACTCTGATCTACACTGGAACACCTCTGGTAGTTAGGTAGACTCTGATCTACACTGGAAAACCCCTGGTAGTTAGGTAGACTCTGGTAGACTCTGATCTACACTGGAACATCCCTGGTAGTTAGGTAGACTCTGATAGACTCTGATCTACACTGGAACACCCCTGGTAGTTAGGTAGACTCTGATCTACACTGGAACACCCCTGGTAGTTAGGTAGACTCTGGTAGACTCTGATCTACACTGGAACACCCCTGGTAGTTAGGTAGACTCTGATAGACTCTGATCTACACTGGAACACCCCTGGTAGTTAGGTAGACTCTGATCTACGCTGGAACACTCCTGGTAGTTAGGTAGACTCTGATCTACACTGGAACACCCCTGATAGGTAGACTCTGGTAGACTCTGATCTACACTGGAACACCCCTGGTAGTTAGGTAGACTCTGATCTACACTGGAACACCCCTGGTAGTTAGGTAGACTCTGATCTACACTGGAACACCCCTGGTAGTTAGGTAGACTCTGGTAGACTCTGATCTACACTGGAACACCCCTGGTAGGTAGACTCTGATCTACACTGGAACACCCCTGGTAGTTAGATAGACTCTGATCTACGCTGGAACACCCCTGGTAGTTAAGTAGACTCTGATCTACACTGGAACACCCCTGGTAGTTAGGTAGACTCTGATCTACACTGGAACACCCCTGGTAGGTAGACTGTGGTAGACTCTGATCTACACTGGAACACCCCTGGTAGTTAGGTAGACTTTGATCTACACTGGAACACCCCTGGTAGTTAGGTAGACTCTGATCTACACTGGAACACCCCTGGTAGGTAGACTCTGATCTACACTGGGAGACCCCTGGTAGGTAGACTCTGGTAGACTCTGATCTACACTGGAACACCCTATGGTAGTTAGGTAGACTCTGATCTACACTGGAACACCCCTGGTAGTTAGGTAGACTCTGATAATGTAGAGGAAGGAGGGTCAGGTTGGTTCATGTCAGTAACCAATCTGAACACTTGTGTTGGTTTGAATCAGACAGACAATACATAAATACTGTTGTTATAATGCTCTATATGCTGCTCCTCTGTTTCTAACTCTGTTCTCTCTATCTCCCTTTCTCAGATTTATTCCTGTGGAAGAACTTGAGGAGTCTCTTCTTCGTCTATTTTGCACATATTAATGGACATCCTGCATTGATCATTTATTTCAAGTTTCACACAACGTTAAATAGAAAGTGAAGATGTGATGAAGTGAAAGTTCAAATAAAAGTTTTCTACAGAAAAAACCCCATCAACTACTCACAACAACAACAGCAGGTACTAACAGCAGAACTACAGTACTGCACAGAAGCAGACATCATTGATTGGACAACACAGAAGCAGACATCATTGATTGGACAACACAGAAGCAGACATCATTGATTGGACAACACAGAAGCAGACATCATTGATTGGACAACACAGAAGCAGACATCATTGATTGGACAACACAGAAGCAGACATCATTGATTGGACAACACAGAAGCAGACATCATTGATTGGACAACACAGAAGCAGACATCATTGATTGGACAACACAGAAGCAGACATCATTGATTGGACAACACAGAAGGAGGACTGTGTCTCCATGGAGCTCCAGGCTTGATAGTGGATCTGAGACTGTTCAGACTTCTCCTCAGCAGCACAGTGGACTGATTCCATTCTCCAAGTAAAAAAACAAAACACTTTTTCATTCATTATTCAGTGAATTTGAAGACACTTGTAAGAGATCCAGAGATCCCCTTTGTGGTGGCATACAGCTAACTCATCATGCCAAAGACTTGTCTTGGAGAAGGTTTCCCACAATCCTCAGCTTCCTTAAGCCTGTGCCTGTGGAGAAGGGATGGAACCCAGAGAATTCCAGGATTCTGTATCTTACATCCGACAACCAACATGACATCACGATATAAGCAACAACACATGACATAAACAACAACACATGACATAAACAACAACACATGATATAAACAACACATGACATAAACAACAATATATGCCATTTAGCAGACACTTTTATCCAAAGCGACTTACAGTCATGTGTGCATACATTCTACGTATGGGTGGTCCCGGGGATCGAACCCACTGCCCTGGCGTTACAAGCGCCATGCTCTACCAACTGAGCTACAACACATGACATAAACAACAACACATGACATAAACAACAACACATGATATAAACAACAACACATGACATAAACAACAACACATGATATAAACAACAACACATGATATAAACAACAACACACGATATAAACAACAACACATGACATAAACAACAACACATGACATAAACAACAACACATGATATAAACAACAACACATGATATAAACAACAACACATGACATAAACAACAACACATGACATAAACAACAACACATGATATAAACAACAACACATGATATAAACAACAACACATGACATAAACAACAACACATGATATAAACAACAACACATGACATAAACAACAACACATGATATAAACAACAACACATGACATAAACAACAACACATGACATAAACAACAACACAA